>NC_041382.1:163421588-163467219 GCF_002162155.2 Triticum dicoccoides
CGCGCGGAGCGTCCGGATGATGTAGACGCGTGGCCCGGAGTGACGATGCGCGGGGCGTCCTGGTGAAGTAGAGGCGCGTGCCGCAGTGGCGACGAGCGAGGCGTCCGAGTGACGTAGACGCGCCCCGCAGAGTGGCGACGCGCGGAGCGTCCGGATGATGTAAATGTGTCCCGCGGAGTGGCGATGGTTGGGGCGTCTGAGTGAAGTAGACGCGTCCCACAAAGTGATGATACGCGGGGCGTCTGGATGAGTCGGACAAGTTGATGATGATGCGAACAGCTTCGTCACCGCGTGCAGGGCGGTCGAGTGATGAGGTCATGTCCAGCCGAGTGATGACACACGGGCGGCCGAGCACATATGATCCGGTTTGGTGCGAGTGAGCTAGTCCCATCCGAGTGACCATGTCGACTGGTGGGAGTTGCTGCCGAGTGAACGATGTTGTAGTGTGTTGTTGACTCCATCGTACATGTTATCAGCGAGTGCTTGCCGTACGTCGGACCGAGGAACCCCCGAGGCGTCGTGCCACAGGCCATTGGTCGTAGGATTATCCAACGCCTGCCGTTACGATGCATTGATGGGGTTGCCCACGTCCAAAACCTGTACACGCATGCAAAAAACTTAATTAGCGGTAATTAAGCAAGAATTAAGGCCGGTATTGCATGCGATGGAAATTTCGGTCGTTTATCTCCTGCATGCGGTTTATTGCCACGTCGTGGGAGGTCCACTGACTGGTGGAGATGACATGTAGTTAATTGCCAACGTCCAGAGTCTGCATGCAAGAGGTGTTAATTAAGCGAGAGTTAAAGCAATTCGTGCATGTAATGAACGTTTTCACGGCCATTTATCTCCTGCATGCAGGACATAAATAGGAAGGAATTAAGAAAGGAAAGCAGAACTCCCTAATCGGCCATGGCGGCGGCAATTTTTGCGCGGATCCATCGCGAGGTGAGGCGGCCGCGGTGAATCCGAGTGCGGGTCGACGGGGCTCTCCTGCGAGGTTGCACAGGCAGAGCTTGAGATGGCGCTGAGTCGATCTGGTGACTACGTCCTGCAGTCGACCGCTCGGAGGAGCGCTGTGGTCCGGGACGTGGCCAGTCCAGACGTCGACGCCGCGTCGGGGCCGTGCGTCCGCTGCGGGGGTCGTCGTTGCGCGGTTGACTCCAGGCGTGTACCGCGAAGGCCATCGTCGAGCTGTCGCCTTCACCGCGCAGGTCGCTATTGAAAGATCAATTGGAGAAAAAAGCTGTTGTGGTTGGGCTCGTGGCTAGCATCCGTGCTCCTTTTTTTTCCTTTTGTTTGATCTGTACAATAGCAAAAACAAGATCCCAGGTGATTGTTCATACAGGAAGAAAACCAACAGATTTGTTAGATCGTCGATGATCGATTGTAAAGAATAAAATAGTATGGAATGGGACTTCATGATCCCTGTGTATGAAGAGTATCATGACTCCCTGTGAATGGAGTGATGTCTGAAACATCTTGGATCAAACCCTCCATTGAGGATTGTTGATCGACGGACGAAGATCGAAGAAATAAAACCATTTGCATCATGGCTCGATAGACGCCAGGCCCCACAGTGGGCGCCAACTGTCGTGGGAACGACTCCGACAGTAAGAGAGGGGTAGGATAATGGAGCATGATCTATCGAGATGCATATGGGTGACACGGTGGTTTTAGCGAGTTCGGGCCTCTCACGGTGGAGATAACAACCCTACGTCTCGTGCTCCGGAGAGGCTTTGTTTTATCTGAGTATATATATGGAGATTACAATGTGTGTGTGTGAGAGAGGAACGGATCCCCATGCCTGAGCTAAGTCCTGAGACTAATGGTGAAAAGAGAGAGAGGTGGAAGAAAAGACCCCCCCAAGTCTAGTGGCGGGGGTGGCTTATATAGAGTGCGCCACCCCCTCACCTCCTATGTTACAAAGTGGGGTATGAATTCCATAATGCCCGCCCGCTATTAAGCCCTCACTATTAGAAAGATGCCGACTGCCTTGCTGCCTGCTGGTCTTCGTATATCCGAGTGAGTCGTACGGTCGAGTGGTGAACCGTCATCCGAGTGGATGGTATGTTGCTTGGTCGAGTGGATAGTATGCTGCTTGTCCGAGTGGAATGAGCTCGTCGAGTGGAGTGCTGTTCTCCGAGTGGTTGTTGCCGTCCGAGTGACTTTGAAGCTGCGGTACGTCTGGACGGCGATCTGGCCCAGGGGCCCAGTACAAAGTGTATGGTGTCCATGGGTAGGGTCTTTAGGTCAGGCCTGTTACCCTACCCCTAATACATGTCCTCGTCACTGTGGACTTAGAGGATTTTACCACGCTTGCAAACTTCCACAATGGGGTAGTGCTAGTGAACCCCGCAAATTTGAATTTAGAAATTTTCTTTCTAGTATAACTATGGGGGAATCTAGAGACATGGCACAAGCTACCATAGGGAGCATTCATTTTCCTGCTATACATTATTTTGCTCTCTCCATAGGTAGGTGTATAAATGGTAAAGATGAAGCATGTCATATGTGTGTCCGTGACCTCAGTATTCTTAGGAGTGCTGTGTTAGGAGACAAATCTTATAATTTGGGAGCCATTGTTGCACGTAGGTTGCATCATAATAGATTTAATAGAGATTTCTTTGGAGGAATTTATGCAACCCGCTTAGCTGATTTTCTTGGTGTAACCATATGTAATGATGATATTGAATTGCCTCCTACTTACCTAGACTTTAATGCTATGGTTCACCACCAGTTTGTCGAGAGGAATGAATCACCTCTCCAGTATCGCTTAATATTTGACAGACATCATGCTGTCCGTATTACTCTCCCTGCTCCTGCCTTCTTTGATTATCAGGCAAAAGGAAGACATTTTATTACCAGAGAGGAGGGAGATGAGTACGAGAGGAGGGCAGAGGCAGCTCGCCTCCACACTGCAGCTCATTAGGCAATAGCCGCTGCATCGCAGTACGACCCCAGCTACAACTATGGATATCCGCCAGGCCATCCGTGGCAATAAACCAACTTAGGCCAAAAGCCTAAGCTTGGGGGAGTACATATTTCCCACCGACATTACATTCATGTTCACACACACTCATTGCTAAATGTCGGTGCTCATACTCTTTCACTGTACTATCCATGCTAGTTTATTTTCTCTTTTTATGCTTTCTTCTTGTGTGTTTGATAAACTTAAAGAAAAACCAAAAAATTAGTAATAGCTTCTAGCTAGTTTACTTTCTTGCTGTAGTTGTAATAATTAAAAAGAAAACCCAAAAAGATTTCATGTTCTTCTTTTGCTTGTTGGGAGCTTTCCCGTGTAAATAGTTTTATTTCTTTTCTTTTCTTTGGTGGTCGATAGGAGAAGACCATGATTAAATTGTTGAAGTGGCTCTTACATGCATTATTGTTGATCTGACAAAAGAGCCCATATTGCCTTGTCCTCTCCTATTTATTGAATGCTTGCAGATTCCAGCTTAGTCCAATGCACGCACACTATTATTATTATTCACATCGTTCGGTCGTGCAAGTGAAAGGAAATTCTAACGATATATGATGGACTGACTGAGATGAGAAAAGATGGTATGAACTCGACCTCTCTTGTTTTTGTAAATATGACTAGTTCAACGTTCCTGATTCAGCCTAGTATGAATAAACATGTTTGCAATGACAATTAGAGATTATAGTTGCCTATGCCATGCTTAATTAGCTAGGAGCTTATAATGGTTTACCTTGCATGCCAACATGCTATTAAAATGGTTGTGATGTGGTATGATAGGGTGGTATCCTCTTTTGAACGATTCGAGTGGCTTGACTTGGCACATGTTCGCGCATGCAGTTGAAACAAAATCAACATAGCCTCTACGATATTTATGTTCATGGTGCATTATATCCTACTCATGCTTGCATTCGGTGTTGATTAATTTTAATGCATGTTCATGACTATTGTCGCTCTCTAGTTGGTCGCTTCCCAGTCTTTTTCTAGCCTTCACCTGTACTAAGCGGGAATACTACTTGTGCATCCAATCCCATAAACCCCAAAGTTATGCCATATGAGTCCACCATACCTACCTATATACGGTATCTACCCGCCGTTCCAAGTAAATTTGTATGTGCCAAACTCTAAACCTTCAAATAAATATCCTGTTTTGTATGCTCGAATAGCTCATGTATCAACTAGGGTTGTCCGTATCTTCCATATTAGGCGGGTTATTCTCAAGAGGAGTGGACTCCGCTCCTCACTCACGAGAAAGTGGCTGGTCACCGGGATGCCCAGTCCCATGCTTTATGCAAGCTAAATCAAAATAATTGCAAACAAAACTCCCCCTGGGACTCTTGTTAGTTGGAGGCACTCGTTGTTTCGAGCAAGCCATGGATTGATGCTTGTTGGTGGAGGGGGAGTATAAACTTTATCATTCTGTTTGGGAACCGCCTATAATGTGTGTAGCATGGAAGATATCGCCATCTCTTGGTTGTTATGTTGACAATGAAAGTATACCGCTCAAAATATTATTCACCTCTATTTCAAAATCGAGCTCTGGTACCTCTACAAATCCCTGCTTCCCTCTACGAACGGCCTATCTATTTACTTTTATGTTGAGTCATCATCCTCTTATTAAAAAGCACCGGTTGGAGAGCACCGTTGTCATTTGCATTCATTACTGCTAGTTTACATTGAGTATGACTTGACTGGATCTCTTTAACCATGAATTACAATGTCTAGTCAGTCCTTGATCTTTAAAGGTGCTCTGCATTTATGTTTTGCGGTCTCAGAAAGGGCTAGCGAGACACCATCTTGTTATATCATATTACGATTGTTTTGAGAAAGTGTTGTCATCTGAGATTTATTATTATTGCTCGCTAGTTGCTTATGCCATTGATATGAGTAAACATGAGACCTAAGAGTTATTGTGAATGTGGTTAGTCATAATCTTTGCTGAAAACTTGAATGCTGGCTTTACATATTTACAACAACAAGAGCAAACGGAGTTTGTAAAAGTTTTTGTTTATCACTTTCATTTTTTCAACTGAATTGCTTGAGGACAAACAAAGGTTTAAGCTTGGGGAGTTGATACGTCTCTGTCGTATCTACTTTTCCAAACACTTTTGCCCTTGTTTTGGACTCTAACTTGCATGATTTGAATGGAACTAACCCGGACTGACGTTGTTTTCAGCAGAATTGCCATGGTGTTATTTATGTGCAGAAACAAAAGTTCTCGGAATGACCTGAAACTTCACAGAACGTCTTTTTGGAAATAATAAAAAATCCTCGCAAAAGATGAAGACCAGGGGGCCCACACCCTAGCCACGAGGGTGGGGGAATGCCTGCCCCCCTGGGCGCGCCCCCTACCTCATGGGCCCCCTGACGCTCCACCGACATCAACTCCAACTCCATATATTCACTTTCGGGGAGAAAAAAATCAGAGAGAATGATTCATCGCGTTTTACGATACGGAGCCGCCACCAAGCCCTAAAACCTCTCGGGAGGGCTAATCTGGAGTCCATTCAGGGCTCCGAAGAGGGGAATCCGTCGCCATCGTCATCATAAACCATCCTCCGTCACCAATTTCATGATGCTCACCGCCGTGCGTGGGTAATTCCATCGTAGGCTTGCTGGACGGTGATGGGTTGGATGAGATTTATCATGTAATCGAGTTAGTTTTGTTAGGGTTTGATCCCTAGTATCCACTATGTTCTGAGATTGATGTTGCTATGACTTTTCTATGCTTAATGCTTGTCACTAGGGCCCGAGTGCCATGATTTCAGATCTGAACCTATTATGTTTTCAACAATATATGAGAGTTCTTGATCCTATCTTGCAAGTCTATAGTCACCTACTATGTGTTATGATCCGGCAACCCCGAAGTGACAATAATCGGGACCACTCCCGGTGATGACCGTAGTTTGAGGAGTTCATGTATTCACTATGTGTTAATGCTTTGGTCTGGTACTCTATTAAAAGGAGGCCTTAATATCCCTTAGTTTCCGCTAGGACCACGCTGCCACGGGTGGGTAGGACAAAAGATGTCATGCAAGTTCTTTTCCATAAGCACGTATGACTATATTCGGAATACATGCCTACATTACATTGATGAGTTGGAGCTAGTTCTGTGTCACCCTATGTTATGACTGTTACATGATGAACCGCATCCGGCATAATTCTCTATCACCGATCCATTGCCTACGAGCTTTCCATATATTGTTCTTTACTTATTTACTTTTCCGTTGCTATTGTTACAATCACTACAAAATACCAAAAACATTACTTTTGCTATCATTACCTTTTTGCTACTGTTACCACTACTTTCATATTACTTTGCTACTAAACACTTTGCTGCAGATATTAAGTTTCTAGGTGTGGTTGAATTGACAACTCAGCTGCTAATACTTGAGAATATTCTTTGGCTCCCCTTGTGTCGAATCAATAAATTTGGGTTGAATACTCTACCCTCGAAAACTGTTGTGATCCCCTATACTTGTGGGTTACCAGTGGGTTGTGGTCCCCACATGGGCCCCCTCACTTATCTCTTCATACCACATCATCACTTACCTCCAGAAAAAAATCTCCATAGCTCTCTCTCTCTCTCTCTCTCTCTCTCGTGTTCTTGCTCTCAAACCCGCGGATTTTGATCTCTTTGCTCGAAGCTCCGTTTCCGAAACTGTTTCGGGGGATTGTTGCTTGGTATGTGACTCCACCATTTGTCCAATTAGTTTTAGTTTTAGTTTATATTTTGAATAATTAGCTACTCTAGGTGCTGCTGTAGATGAGCTTGCATGCTGAATTCTTAGAGTTCTAAGTAGTTTGAATGCTTGATATGGCCTCTATGTATCCCTATGAGTAGCTGCTATCAATCTTGTAAAGTTTTGTTGATAATTTTTTGTCACCCAAAAATTTTCAGAAAGTTGTATGCGAACATGATAAACCTTTTTGGAAGGAGTTCTTTGAGGAGGAGATCCTCGGGGGCATCTTCTAGTGACAACTCCGCTCGTCGATCTTATGTTGAACCAAGTGAAAGTTCCATTCGAGATGCCACCACCAAAACATGCATATGGCCATGCGACGATTATATGGTGCGTGTGGGCATTAAGGAGTAATTTGAGCAATATGTTCACAATGCCGGTCTCGGTCCCTACATTTCAGATAAGTGCGATCAGCACCACACTCTCACCGAATCATTTGTCAAAGAATTTAAATTCCATCCCCGTGAGTCTAGGGTGTCATTTAAGCTTTATGAAAATCCATTTACCATTTCACTGGAGAGTTTTGCTCACCACTGCAAACTCCCATTATGGGGTTCGCTTGACGAACCACCAAGGGCTGAGTACCAATCATTTGACTAGTGTTTGCTACGGTGAGACGAGGGGAGTGACGCAAGGAAGAATAAAGAGCATTCATTTTCCCGCAATTCAGTACTTTGCATTATTTAATGGGAAGTGTATCGTAGGCAAGAAAGATTGTAGTACACTTTGTGCTCCAGACTTGAGCCTCATATGCACCCACTCTCACTGGTGATAGGAGTTATAATCTTGGGGCGATTGTCGCACGCAGACTGCAGAATAATGTTAATAGTGGCTATTTTTATGGTGGAATTTATGCCATGCGTTTAGCACGAGGGTTGGGTGTTTCACCCTTTCCCTTTGACCCTATCCTACGTACGCAGTATTTGGACTTTGATGCTATGAAAAACCATAAGATCCTTAAAGGGAACATTCATAATTTCACTTATAACTTGTTGTTTAACCAAACATCTGTTGTGCACACATATTTGCCTGCGCCTGCTATTTTTGACTATCACAGCAAGGGAAGATATTTTGTTCTTGAGAGCGAGGCCCGAGCTCACAACGCGGCGGGGGAGGCAGCACGACAGGCCGAGGCATCCGCATCGAGAGCCTCCGTGAGCTACCATGCCGACTACTATCCGAGCTACTGATCGATTACCAAGATAGGCCAAAAGCCTAAGCTTGGGGGAGTACGTGTTTCTCACCGACATTATATTCATGTTCACACATCTCATTCCAGTTGTCGGTGTTTACACTTTTTCATTGTATCATCCATGCTTAATTTTATTTTCTTGCTTTCTTCTTGTGTGTTTGAAAAACCTTAGAAAAAACACAAAAAAATTAGTTGTAGTTAATTTACTTTCTATGCATGCTTAGCTATGGCACTAAAAAGAAAACCAAAAAAGATTTCCTTGTTCTTCTTTTGCTTGTTGGGAGCTTTCCCGTGTAAATAGTTTTTCTCGTTTTTCCTTTCCCTTTTTGTTTGCTTGTTCAAGAAAACCAAAAACTCCAAAAATATTTCAGTGTGTTTCTCTGAACTTCTTTTTCTTTTATTTGAGTCTTACCGAGGAGAAGACAACGATGAAAATGTTGAGTGGCTCTCATATGAATAATTGTTGATCTAATAAAGAGCCCATTTTACCTTGTCTTCTCCTGTTGAATAAAATGTTTGCAGATTATAGCTTAGTCCACGGCACTCTTGCACTATTATTATTTTCACACCGTTCGGTCGTGCAAGTGAAAGGCAATAATGACGATATTCAATGGATGGCCATGGCAGAGAGAAACGGGTATGAACTCGACTTGTTCTGTTTGTGTAAATATGTTTAACCTAGTATCCATGATTCAGCCCATTATCATTAAACATGTTTGCAATGACAACTACAGATTATAGTTCCTCATGCCATGCATAAGTAGCTAGGAGTGGATAATGATTTATCTTGGATATCAACACTGCGTTAAAATGATTGTGATGTAGTATGATGATATGGTATCCTCCTCTGAATGTTCGAGTGGCTTGACTTGGCACATGTTCATGCATGTACTTGAATCATAACCAACATAGCCTCTATGATATTTATGTTCATGGTGTTCATATCCTACTCATGCTAGTGTCCAATGTTACTTATGCATAATGCATGTTCATGATCGTTGTTGCTCTCTAGCTGGCCGCTCCTCAATCTAATTGCTAGCCTTCACCTGTACTAAGTGGGAACTCTGCTTGTACATCAAAAACCTTGAACCCAAGTTATTCCAGATGAGTCCACCATACCTACCTATATGCTGTATTACCCTTCTATCCCAAGTAAATTTGCATGTGCCACCTCTAAAAACTTATAATAAATATCCTTTTTGTGTGCCTGGATCATTCATGGAATGACAAGAGGTGGTTGGCATCGTGCATGCTAAGCGGGTTATTCTCAGGTCGAGTGTTTATTCACTCGCCATCGCACGAGAAAGGGGCGGTAATAGGGATGCCCAGTCCCAAACTGCAAACAGAAAAAGCTTACAAATAAGCAAACAAAAACTCCCTATGGAGTCAAAACCTTTACTTTTATCGCTTGGGAACCGCCACTAGCGTGCTTAGCATGGAAGATATTGATAACTAATGGTCGTGAAGTAAATGAGAAGGGTGCGTGTCTCAAAATATCATTTACCTATGTTTTAAAACTTGAGCTCTGGCACCTCTGCAAATCACTGCTTCCCTCTGCGAAGGGACTGTCTATTTATTGTTATGTTGTGTCATCACCTTCTAAAATAAGCACCAGAACCTGAGAGCACTGCTGTCATGCTTATGCATTGTGTGTAGCTAATTTTGGGTGCATCATGACTGTATCTTTTCTACCATGAATTACAATGTTTAATCGCTGCTTGGACTTTGGAGGTGCTCTACATTTATGTTTTGCGGTTTCCGAAAGGGCTAGCGAGATACCACTATTGTCATATTATATCATGGTTGTTTTGACAATGTGTTGCAGTTTCAGATGTCTTATTATTGCTTGCCAGCTAATTATGTTATTGATATGAGTTAATATAATTTTTAAGAGTTATTGTCGGCATGGTTAGTTATAATGTTGGCTAATACGTCTCCAACGTATCTATAATTTTTGATTGTTCCATGCTATTATATTATCTGTTTTGGATGTTTAATGGGCTTTAATATACCTTTTTATATTATTTTTGGGACTAACCTACTAACCAAAGGCCCAGTGCAAATTGCTGTTTTTTTGCCTATTTCAGTGTTTAGCAGAAAAGGAATATATCAAACAGAATCCAAACGGAATGAAACCTTCGGGAGAGTTATTTTTGGAACAAACGTGATCCAAGAGACTTGGAGTGGACGTCAAGAAAGAAGCAAGGAGGCCACGAGGCAGGAGGGCATGCCCAGGGGGGTAGGCACGCCCCCACCCTCATGGGCCCCTCGCAGCTCCACTGACCTACTTCTTCCTCCTATATATACCCATATACCCTGAAAACATCCAGGAGCACCACGAAACCCTATTTCCACCGCCGCAACCTTCTGTACCCATGAGATCCCATCTTGGGGCCTTTTTCGGCGCTCCGCCAAAGGGGGAATCGATCACGGAGGGCTTATATATCAACACCATAGCCTCTCCGATGATGTGGAGTAGTTTACCACAGACCTTCGGGTCCATAGTTATTAGCTAGATGTCTTCTTCTCTCTCTTTGGATCTCAATACAAAGTTCTCCTCGATTCTCTTGGAGATCTATTCGATGTAATTCTTTTTGCGGTGTGTTTGTCGAGATCCGATGAATTGTGGGTTTATGATCAAGATTATCTATGAACAATATTTGATTCTTCTCTGAAATCTTTTATGCATGATTTAATATCTTTGCAAGTCTCTTCGAATTATCAGTTTGGTTTGGCCTACTAGCTTGATCTTTCTTGCAATGGGAGAAGTGCTTAGCTTTGGGTTCAATCTTTCGGTGTCCTTTCCCAGTGACAGCAGGGGCAGCAAGGCACGTATTGTATTGTTGCCATCAAGGATAAAAAGATGGGGTTTATATCATATTCCTTGAGTTTATCCCTCTACATCATGTCATCTCGCCTAATGTGTTACTCTGTTCTTATGAACTTAATACTCTAGATGCATGCTGGATAGCGGTCGATGTGTGGAGTAATAGTAGTAGATGCAGAATCGTTCCGGTCTACTTGTCGCGGACGTGATGCCTATATACATGATCATGCCTAGATATTCTCATAACTATGCGCTTTTCTATCAATTGCTCGAAGTAATTTGTTCACCCACCATAGAATTTGCTATCTTGAGAGAAGCCACTAGTGAAACCTATGGCCCCCGGGTCTATCTTCCATTATATTATTCTCCCGTCAACAAGCCATTTCTGTCCCCGTTTATTTTGCAATCTTTATTTTCCAATCTACACAACAAAAATACCAAAAATATATCTTATTATCTCTATCAGATCTCACTTCCGTAAGTGACTGTGAAGGGATTGACAACCCCTTTATCGCGTTGGTTGCGAGGTTCTTGTTTGTTTGTGTAGGTACGAGGGACTTGCGTGTAATCTCCTACTGGATTGATACCTTGGTTCTCAAAAACTGAGGGAAATACTTACGCTACTTTGCCGCATCACCCTTTCCTCTTCAAGGGAAAACCAACGCATGCTCAAGAGGTAGCTAGAAGGATTTATGGCGCCGTTGCCGGGGAGATCTATGCACAAGTCAAGACATACCAAGTACCCATCACAAACTCTTATCCCTCGCATTACATTATTTGCCATTTGCCTCTCGTTTTCCTCTCCCCCACTTCACCCTGCCGTTTTATTCGCCTCTTTTCCGCTCGCTTCTTTTCCGTTCGTCTCTTTTTGCTTGCTTCTTGTGTGCTTGTGTGTTGGATAGTTTGTCACGATGGCTCAAGACAATACTAAATTGTGTGACTTTCAATACCAACAATAATGATTTTATTAGCACTCTGATCGCTCCTCTTACCGATGCTGAATCTTGTGAAATTAATACTGCTTTGCTGAACCTTGTTATGAAAGATCCATTTTCTGGCCTTCCTAGTGAAGATGCCACTACCCATCTAAACAACTTTGTTGATTTATGTGATATGCAAAAGAAGAAAGATGTGGATAATGATATTTTTAAATTGAAGCTATTTATGTTTTCGCTTAGAGATCATGCTAAAACTTGGTTTTCCTATTTGCCTAAAAATAGTATTGATTCATGGAATAAGTGCAAAGATGATTTTATCTCTAAGTATTTTCCTCCCGCTAAGACCATCTCTCTTAGAAATGTTATTATGAATTTTAAACAACTTGATCATGAGCATGTTGCACAAGCTTGGGAGAGGATGAAATTAATGATACGCAATTGCCCTACACATGGTTTGAATTTATGGATGATCATACAAAAAATTTATGCTGGATTGAATTTTGCTTCTAGAAATCTTTTAGATTCGGCCACGGGAGGCACTTTTATGGAAATCACTTTAGGAGAAGCTACTAAACTCCTAGATAATATTATGGTTAATTATTCTCAATGGCACACCGAAAGATCTACTAGTAAAAAGGTTCATGCGATGGAAGAGATTAATGTTTTGAGTGGAAAGATGGATGAACTTATGAAATTGTTTGCTAATAAGAGTGTTTCTTCTGATCCCAATGATATGCCTTTGTCTACTTTGATTGAGAATAATAATGAATCTATGGATGTGAATTTTGTTGGTAGGAACAATTTTGGTAACGACGCGTATAGAGGAAACTTTAATCCTAGGCCGTTTCCTAGTAATTCCTATAATAATTATGGTAATTCCTACAACAACTCTTATGGAAATTTTAATAATATGCCCTCTTATTTTGAGACTAGTGTTAAAGAATTTATGATTTTGCAAAAGAATTTCAATGCTTTGCTTGAAGAAAAATTGCCGAAGATTGACGAGTTGGCTAGGAACGTGGATAGAATTTCTCTTGATGTTGATTCTTTGAAACTTAGATCTATTCCACCTAAGCATTATATCTATGAGTCTCTCAAATCTATGAGAATTTCCATTGAAGAGTGCAAAGAAAGAACCGCTAGGATGCGTGCTAAAAAAGATTGCTTTATAAAAGTGTGTTCTTCTAGTTTTCACGATAATAAGGATGAAGATCTAAAAGTGATCGATGTGTCTCCTATTAAATCTTTGTTTTGCAATATAAATCTTGATAATGATGGGACTGGAGATGAGTCAACTTTAGTTAAAAGGCGTCCCAATGATTCGGAGTTTTTAGATCGCGATGCAAAAATTGGTAAAAGTGGGATTGAAGAGGTCAAAACTTTACATAGCAATGAACCCACTATTTTGGATTTCAAGGAATTTAATTATGATAATTTCTCTTTGATAGATTGTATTTCCTTGTTGAAATCCGTGCTAAATTCTCCTCATGCTTATGATCAAAATAAAGCTTTTACCAAACATATCGTTGATGCCTTAATGCAATCCTATGAAGAAATGTTTGAATTAGAAGTTTCTATCCCTAGAAAACTTTATGATGAGTGGGAACCTACTATTAAAATTAAAATTAGAGATCATCAATGCTATGCTTTATATGATTTGGGTGCTAGTGTTTCCACGGTTCCAAAAACTTTGTGTGATGTGTTAGGTTTCCGTGAATTTGATGATTGTTCTTTAAATTTGCATCTTGCGGATTCCACCATTAAGAAACCTATGGGAAGGTGAAAGTGCTAGTGATCGACTAGAGGGGGGGGGGGGGGAATAGGCGATTTTTATGAAAGTCTTCAAAACATGGAAGTTTCGAAGACAAACGATAGAAATAAACCTATTACCATGCAGTGGAAGGTAGACTACACTAGGCAAACCATAGTCAAGTATTCAATGAAGTGAAAGCACAATGACTAATAGCAGCTAGGCAATAAAGATCAGGTAGGAAGATATAGTGAAGCCAATTAGAACAAGCAGTCACTCAATGAAGACAAAAGATAATGCAATCATGCAATGACTTCACTAGGGCCAACAGTAAGTAAAGGAATGGGAAGGATGAAACCAGTGACTCGTTGAAGACAATGATTTGTTGGACCAGTTCCAGTTGCTGTGACAACTATACGTTTGGTTAGGGAGGCTGAGATTCAACTCAGAAGACTGCGTCTTCACCCTTTTCCCCTTGAGCTAAGGACACCCAGTCCTTGCCCAATCACTCTGGTAAGACTTCAAGGTAGACTTCCAAACCTTCATAGACTTCGTTCACCGGTGATCCACAATGACTATTGGATGCTCAGAACGTGACGCCTAACCGGCTGGAGGATTCACAGTCCTCAAGTGTAATAAGTCTTCAGATCACATAGACAGGAAGACTTAAGTGATGCCTAACACTCTTTGGCTCTGGGTGTTTAGGGCTTTATCCTCGCAAGGAATTCTCTCTCAAAGGCTTCGAGGTGGGTTGCTCTCAAACGACAAAAGCCGTGCACTAACTCTGAGCAGCCAACCGTTTATGGTTGTAGGGGGTGGGCTCTTTATAGCCACTAGGCAACCCGACCTGATTTGTCCGAAATGACCCTTGGTCACTAAGGAACTGACACGTGTTCCAATGGTCAGATTTCAAACACACACGGCAACTTTACTTGGGCTACAAGCAAAGCTGACTTATCCAACTCTGGACAAGATTTGCTCTCATAGTCTTCACTCGAAGACATAGGATTTGGTTAAGCATCACTTCAGTCATTCTGACTGGTTCACTTGGACCCCACTTAATAGTACGGTGGTTCCTATGACTCAACAAAGAAGAAAAAGAACGACGAAACAACTAAGTCTTCGCGCTCCATAGTCTTCATGCGATGTCTTCTCTTGTCATAGTCTTCAATGTGAATGTCTTCACATACCACCTTTGAATTCAATGTCTTCATTCATTTTTAGGGGTCATCTCTGGTAGGAAAACCTAATCAATGAGGGACTTCTACCTATGTTATCCTGCAATTCTCACAAACACATTAGTCCCTCAACCAGGTTTGTCGTCAATACTCCAAAACCAACTAGGGGTGGCACTAGATGCACTTACAATCTCCCCCTTTCTAGTGATTGATGACAAACTGGTTGAAGTTTTCAACGGGGAATAAAATATGTGAAATTGTAAAGGATAGGGTATTGTCTTCATAACTTGCAAGGGCTCCCCCTGAAGATGTGCATATAAGTGATTTGCTTTTGGAATGCAAATGCACATGGCAGGTTGTACTTGTGGAGATCCTCTTCAACTTATGATGACAAGTCATTATGCAAGATATGATGTAACGAACATAATGACATGCATAATGAAAAATGGACGTCTGCAAAATGATCTAAGTGCGGAATTTATCGTCGCACATGCGGAATTTATCATCGCATCACAGAATAGCAAATAAGTAGCAGACGACCATCGAGTTTAAGTGTTACAACTCAAAGAACCAAATGTATCGAAAACGAGAATTGTAGCACTTGGCAAAAGTAGCAAAAAGTAAATTAACCACCCATATGGACCCGCTTGAAGACTATCAACTCATCTGCTTCTCCCCCTTTTGTCAGTGAGGACCAAAAAGGTTTGAAGAGATAGAGCGCCTACTCGTTCCCATGAGGTGTAGGCGAGGCAACAGGGTCGTCGTTGAGATCCGTTGGTGCAGATGAACTTGGTGCAATGTCGACATGCGCTGACGTTGGAGGAGGTGAAGTTGCATCATCTTGGTCATCGATGACTCTGGCATTTACGGTCGCAGCTGAGGACGAGTATTCAGAGTCTTCAAGTGAGGGAGTCCGACGCAAGTGAGCATTTCTGGGAGGAGTTGAGTCAAACTTGAAGCATTCGGTGAAGCCATCGTCATGCAGATCAGCTTCAGCACTCAGTAGGGTCAAACTCTTCCACGACCTCCGACAGGTTTCATGAGTGACAAAGGCATTCTTCGTGGCCAGATTGCGAATGCGGTTGACATCCACCAAGAGGCTTTGCATCTGATGCTTAAGCCAGTCGTGATGTTTGTCTTGTTTCTGATGCAACGCGACTAGAAGCTCTCGGTCATTTAGGACACGAGATCGTCGTCGAGGCCTTTGCGCTATGGTGCCACCAGTGGCATCAGTTTGAGAACGAGGGGCACATGTGTTTCCAGCAAGGGGATAAACATGAGACACTGCTGGAATTCCTTCAATGGGCTGGGTGAAGCTTTGGTGATCAGCATTGTGAAGATAAATGGGATCCTTAGCAGACTATGGATAAATGGCTTCAACTGACAGATCAACCTCGGGCAAGAATATAAGATGATTGCGCGCAGACGGCTGATAGTTGAAAGCTGAGTGACGCTTTATCAGACGCATGACCCATGGAGCATAGAGTTTCAACCCAAAGATGTCAGAGCCAGACGCAGCCAGCTGCCTGATGAAGAAGTCTTGAGCATTGAAGCTGATGCCATTGAAGATATAGAAAACCAAAGTCTTCATTGCTCCTTCAAGCTTCGCTGCAGATGAGTGTCCTTTGACAAGCCATAGAGTCTTCCTGATGATGTGGTAAATGGTGCGAGGCAAGTACTCTAGGTCTTCAACAAAGAACTCAGATGGGTATTCAGCGTCAAGAGGCAGAGGCTTCATCATGCTCAGCATTTGACTCATGTTGGGTTCTGGCTTCTGAAAGATGCTTTCCAAGGCATTTTGATGTTGTTGACAACTTGGTTCATAGTATTCACCAGGAGTGTGCAGGCATGTGAGCTCAATGATATCAAGAGCTTTAGCTTCATGATGGACATTGCCTATCATCCACTCAAGGACCCAAGTCTTTGGATCCCTGTTGTAGCCCCGAATATGAAGAGTGGCATAGAATTGGAGCAGCAATTCTTCATTCTAGTGCTCCTTGTCAGTGACGAACTGCAACAGACCAGCATCTCTAAAACAATCCAATGCTTCTTCAAGGCAGGGCAGTCCAGCTATAGCTTCAGAGTCGAGGCGCATATGTGGAAATATGCGCCCTTGATTGTATAGGACACATGAATAGTAGTTGCGCTGCTGATAGCTCCAGAACCGATTTGATGAAATGTGCGGTCTTGTATAGGGGTTCTTGGAGCTGTTGAAGAAGGTATTATGGGCCACGAAGCCATTTGCATTGAAGACCCCAGGTGAAGTGGCAGTGCTTGGGAATCGTGGAAGTCTTGGCTTGGGCTTTTGAACTTGAGGCATGTGCTCGACGTGGTACTCAAATTATGGACTAGCAGCAGGCGGAGGAGTCAGAATGGGCCATCGAACCATAACTGGCTGACCACGATCAAATGCCAGCTCCATTGTGTGAGGTCTTGGAGGGGGAACAGGGGCATTGGCATTGTCTTCATGGGCTTCAGGGGCCACATGTGCTTTAGGTACTTGGACCTCAGGTGCTGCAACATTGACTTCAGGTGTTGCAGCATTGATTTCTGGTGCCTCATTGGCTTCTGGCGCCTCATTGGCTTCCGGCGTCGTATTGGCATCAACCATGACAACGTCATTGGCGTCAGCAGTGATGTTGGTGGCTACTTCAGGGTTGTTAACCTCCACTTCAGAAGCTGGAGGGTTTGTCACGTTCTCCTCGAGAACAACATCTTGGTGAGATGGGGGTGTAGCAACTCTTGAAACTCTTGGGGATTCTTCTTCATCTTCTTCTTCATCGACTGATGCATCCGGAACATCTTCAACCATTTTGGCTTCGGATTCAGACACGTGCATTGTGGGAGTGACTTGGGGCCTTGGTTCTTTGCGAAGCCTGCATAATGCGGGCGACGCTTGTGGAGATGGAGCGTGTGGGGCCTCAAAGTCATCATCAGTTTGCACTGTTGGGGTAGCTTGCGGTTGGGGAGAGCTTGGAGTGTCTTGTCTCTGTGGGTGATCATCCCACAATGCATCTTGAGCAGTTGGCGTCAGAGGACGACCAATGCTAATGAGTTCGTTGTGCGTAAGCACAGGCGATGATACCAATTGGTGCTCGATCTGAGGAAGGACTTCATCATCTTCAACATTGTCATGGTGACCAATGTCTTCAGCAGCGGTGGGGTCAACTGCTGGAATGTCTTCAGCTTCAGGAACCTCTATGGAAGCAGGCTCATGAATTACCATCCGTCGTTCTTGATGCGAAGAGGCAGGACGAGCAACCGATATGGGCTCAACAATAAGGGGCTCTGTGGGAGCAGCCCGATATTTCTTGGTTTTGCACTTCTTCTTGGAGGGAGCGACATCAAAAGCTTCGGGATGTTTCCTCTTTCTGGCTTCAGCCTCGGCAGCCCTTGTCTTCTTTAATTCTGAAGCCACTATGGGGACCTTAGGCTTCGAGCCTGTCATGCTGGCTGGGAAGACAATGGGATGTACTTCCTGCCTTGTTGCTTCGGGTTCGGCCACAGCTGGCTTCTTCTTCTTCTTTGCAGCCATCCTGGGATCGATGCCAGGACGCCCAAGAGCCTTGCGCTTTTCAGCTTCATTGTAGGCTTGCACGCACTTGTCAGCCAGACTCTTCATGTGCTCACGAGAACCTTTAGCTTCTTCGCGTTTCTTGAGAAAGGCTTCCTTAAGCTCGTGCAGCATAATCTTGAAGTTCTTGACATCTTGCACGCTGAGATTTGCCATGTTCTTCTTGAACTGAGCTTTCTCATAGTCGATCTTTTGCTTCAGTTCAATGATGCGCTAAGCTAGAGCTAGCTCAGAAGCAATGGCACCAGTGAAAGCGACGCTGAGGCCAATTGGAAGTTGCAGATCATCAAAGCTGAGATTGGGGGTTTCAAACCACTCATCAATGAAGTTGTGAATGATTGCCACGTCAAAGAGAGGCAAATCATTGAAGATTTATACTTCTTCCTTGCTCTTAATCAGTTGCTCAAGAACGTCATCTGCAAGATCTTCATCGCTGGACAGATCAATGGCGTCATTGCGCAGAATAGCAGCAGCAGTCAGTTCTTGGCTGGTGGGTTGCAAGGGCATCTTCACTCTTGAGGGCTTGGAGATGCGTGACAAATCTTCAGACTGCACACTGTGTTCAGGAAGTGTAGTGGCCAGAGGCTTCGCCTGGAAGACTTTTGGTGCAGGAGCAGGCTTTGAAGCTTTAGGCTTCTTCAATTTCTTTGGCTTCAGCGGTGCAGGCGCTTCATCAGATTCAGCGTCATTTGCAGGCTCATCCACGGCTGTCCCTTGAACCATGATATGAGTGATGAGACCTTCCAGGTTGTAGAAGGGCCCAACAAGATTGGGTTCAGCTTCGCGTGTGCCATCAGCACGAGGAGCAGAGGGGCCTGGATTGAAGTCTAAGCCTCGTGACTTCTTGTTCTGTTTGGCCGAGTTCCTGGCAAACTGAAGGTTGCGCTTGAACAGATTATCATCGCGGCACCACAATAATGAAGATGGGTCTGCATCCACAGGCTGCGGTCCACGGACCATGCAAGGATAGAATCCTTGTTCAATGGCTTCAGCTCTGGACTTGGGTTGAAGATTTCTGTATAGAATGTCTCCCCATGGTCGTTTGATGGCATTCTTCTCAGCATACTCCTGGGTCATGAACCTGTACTTGAACCACTGTTCTGCCCAATATCTTCGAATCCATTGGATTCGAGTTTTTCGCTGATTATAGTCCTCATCTGGATCTGTCTTGTACAGCTCATAGAGGTCAGGAGGCAAATCTCTTGAGGTGTTGCCATGACGTTGTCTGCCACCCTTTCTTGTAGGTTTCTCTGGTGCCATGAACTTCAAACTAAATGGCTTCAACACGTTCAAAGGTTTCAAAGGCTTCCGCTTGCTGGTCAAACAGGAACTGGCTTCGGGAGAATTTATATGATGCTGTAAGAATTCTGAAAATAAATGCAGACTATGAGAACCAATGGATTCTCCCACAGACATGTACCTGTGACAGCATTAAGGTGCGAGGGAAGGGGAAGAGGTCATATGCATTCTCAGAAGATTTTGAAGATAAATCAGTTTAGAAGACATTGACCTCATAGTGCGAAGACATTCACTCATAGATAGAGAGTTGGTTCCAGATTTGTACGAATCCACGAATAAGTACAAGTGAGGAATCTAACTACTTTGTGAAGCATAAGTGAACATACTAGGCATATTATGAGATGTAGTATGAAATAGATCCAACTTCTGTGAACAGAAACTGCTTTTGGTAGAAAGTGAGGAATCTATAGGATCAAAGGGGCCATAAAAAGGAAGTTTTATTTACCACACGAAGAACTGCTAGACGGAGTGGGAGAGGAGGCCGAGCAGTTCGATCCTCCATGCCCTAACTTGGCGACGGAGGACACCTGCGGCGACGGCGAAGAAGACGATGTCCGCGGCCAGCGTGAAGACGGCGTCGGTGAGGTCGCGGCAGCTAAGCGCTTCGTCGCCGGCATCATCGAGGGATAGCGGTGGCGCTAGGGTTTGTGCGAGAGTGGAAGAAGGGATAATGACTGTGGTGAGGCGTGTATTCATAAGGATAGGGACGGCACAGTGTTATTACACAGGTGCCCCTGGCGATTCACATTTGAAGGACACGTGGCTATCATGCAACATATCGGAGGATGTTCCACATTCCCACGCACGACTGGATTGTCGGGTGGTCGTTCCCACTTCTCCGGGTTCCAGGTGAAGGAATTAGCATTGAAAACAGACTTAATGTTTGTCTATGTATCTTCTGCTGACAAGGACGCAGAGAAGACATTCGACGGTTTCAATAGAATGCATATGATTTGGATAGATAGAGTTTGAGATAGAAAGCATAGAGAGATTAGGGTCCGATCACATTCACTTAGTTCAAAAGATTCAACAAGGAAGACGTAGCTATAAGTAAATGCTGTAGAGGACAGAACACTACTATGTATATATCAGAAGACAATCAAGTCAACATAGTGAAGATAATCATGAAGACAAGTTGAAATTGAAGACAAACCAAATGTGAAGACATAGCAAATGTAACGCCATGGGTAAAACACTTCAAATAGAAGAATTTGGTGGTGGCGTTACCCACCATATAGGAAGTATTAGACCCAGACACGGTGCACAATTATCGTGGCGCTTCGAAGTCAAATTCCACGTTAATGTATTCACACTCAGAATGTAAGTCTTCATTGATTGAAGATATACTTTACTTCATGTGTTGCACATCTAAGTCATCAACATGCATAAGTGTTAGGATGTGTGCCTGATCACATGACATTTGAGGATTCCAAGATATTCAGCTCACACCGTAACTTGCAAAACCTCTTCTCATCCAAGGGCTTGGTGAAGATATCTTCCAATTGCTCTTCAGTGTTGACGTGTATGATATGAATATCTTCCTTCACAACATGATCTCTGAGAAAGTGATGACGAATTTGAATGTGCTTTGTCTTCGAGTGCTGAATTGGGTTGTTGGCAATCTTGATGGCGCTTTCGTTGTCGTAGTAGAGTGGCACTTGCTTTAGGTGAATGCCCTAGTCTTTGAGTGTTTGCTTCATCCATAGAAGCTGAGCGCAGCAAGATCCAGCGGCAATGTATTCAGATTCAACAGTGGAGAGAGATACACAGTTCTGCTTCTTTGAAGACCAACATATAAGTGATCGTCCCAGAAAATGACATGTGCCTGATGTAGACTTGCGATCCACCTTGTCACCAGCATAATCAGCATATGAGAATCCAACTGGATCAAACTCTGAGCCCTTTGGATACCATAATCCTAGTGTTGGGGTGTGAGCCAAATATCTGAGAATTCGCTTCACAGCTAAGTGATGCGATTCCTTTGGTGCCACTTGGAACCGGGCACACATGCAAACACTAAGCATGATATCTAGCCTAGATGCACATAAATAAAGCAAAGAACCAATCATGGAGCGATATACCTTTTGATCGAACTCTTTACCATTGTCGTCGGGGCCCAGATGATGTTTGGTTGGCATTGGCGTCGTGAAGCCTTTGCAATCTTGCATTCCAAATTTCTTCAGGCAATCTTTGAGGTATTTCTCTTGAGATATAAAGATGCCATTGCGTTGTTGACGTATTTGAAGACCAAGGAAGAACTTCATCTCACCCATCATGGACATCTGATATTGCTCTTGCATCATATATCCAAACTCGTCAGTGTATTTCTGATTGGTGCAGCCGAAGATAATGTCATCCAAATATATTTGGCACACAAATAGTTCACCATCATATGTCTTCGTGAAGAGAGTGGGGTCGAGGGAACCAGGTTTGAAGCCTTTGCTCTTCAGGAAGTCTTCGAGTGTGTCATACCAAGCCCGAGGAGCTTGTTTGAGGCCATACCGTGCCTTGTTGAGCTTGTACACCATGTCAGGATGTTTTGGATCTTCAAAGCCAGGCGGTTGTGCAACATATACTTCTTCATCAATCTTGCCATTGAGAAAAGCGCTCTTCACATCCATTTGATGCAGAAGAATGTTATGATGATTTGCATAGGCCAGTAGTATGTGTATGGCTTCAAGTCTAGCCACAGGAGCAAATGTCTCATCGAAGTCAATCCCTTCAACTTGAGTGTATCCTTGAGCAACGAGACGAGCCTTGTTTCTGACAACTTGACCATGCTCATCTTGCTTGTTGCGGTATATCCATTTGGTGCCTATTATATTGTGCTTGCGAGGATCAGGACGCTTAACTAGTTCCAATACATTATTCAGCTCAAACTGTTGAAGCTCTTCTTGCATAGCTTGAATCCATTCAGGTTCCATGAAGGCTTCATCAACTTTCTTGGGTTCAGTTATTGAGACGAATGCGAAGTGTCCACAGAAATTTGCTAGCTGTGTTGCCCTTGAACGAGTGAGTGGACCTGGTGCATTGATGTGATCAATTATTCTCTCAATCTGCACTTCATTTGCAACACGAGGATGTACAGGACGAAGATTTTGCTCTTGCTGATCATTTTCATTGTTAGAAGGATTGTCTTCAAGCTGAGCATTGTCTTCAAGTTGATCAGGTGCGGAGATGACAAGTTCCACTTCAGGCTGAGCTTCAGATGGTATGATTTCTCCAGTTCCCATAAGTTTGATTGATTCACTGGATGGAACTTCATCTAGCACATTTGGCAGGTGCTCTCTTTGCGAGCCGTTAGTCTCATCGAACCGCACATCCACAGTTTCAACCACTTTGTAGTGAAAGAGGTTGAAGACTCTGTAGGAGTGTGAATCCTTTCCATATCCAAGCATAAAACCTTCATGTGCTTTTGGTGCAAATTTTGAAGTGTGATGTGGATCCTTGATCGAGCACCTGGCACCAAATACTCTGAAGTAACTGACATTTGGCTTCTTGCCAATAAGGAGCTCATAGGATGTCTTGTTTAGAAGCTTGTGAAGATAAACACGGTTGATGATATGGCATGCAGTATCAATGGCTTCAGGCCAGAATTTTCTTGGAGTCTTGTATTCATCAAGCATCGCCCGAGCCATCTCAATAAGTGTTCTGTTCTTGCGTTCAACGACGCCATTCTGTTGTGGCGTGTACGGAGCTGAGAATTCATGTGTGATACCCAAAGTATCAAGATATGTATCTAGCCCGGTGTTCTTGAATTCAGTGCCATTGTCACTTCTGATGTGCTTTATCTTGACGCCATAGTTGTTCATGGCTCGATTGGCGAAGCGTCTGAAGACATCCTGCACTTCAGTCTTGTAGAGGATTATATGCACCCAAGTATATCTTGAATAATCATCAACAATGACAAAGCCATAGAGACAAGCAGTAGTAGTAAGAGTTGAGTAATGAGTGGGACTGAAAAGGTCCATGTGGAGCAGTTCGAAGGGTTGAGTCGTTGTCATAATTGTTGTAAGTGCATCTAGTGCCACCCCTAGTTGGTTTTGGAGTATTGACAACAAACCTAGTTGAGGGACTAATGTGTTTGTGAGAGTTGCAGGATAACACAGGTAGAAGTCCTTCATTGATTCGGTTTTCCTACTAGAGATGACCCCTAAAAATGTATGAAGACATTGAAGTCAAAGGTGGTATGTGAAGACATTCACCTTGAAGACTATGACAAGAGAAGACATCGCATGAAGACTATGGAGCGCGAAGACTTAGATCTTTCGTAGTTCTTTTTCTTCTTTGTTGAGTCATAGGAACCACCGTACTATTAAGTGGGGTCCAAGAGAGCCAGTCAGAATGACGGAAGTGATGCTTAACTAAAATCCTATGTCTTCAAGTGAAGACTATGAGAGCGAATCTTGTCCAGAGTTGGACAAGTCAGCTTTGCTTGTAGCCCAAGTAAAGTTGTCGTGTGTGTTTGAAATATGACTGTTGGAACACGTGTCAGTTCCTTAGTGACCCAGGGTCATTTCGGACAAATTAGGTCGGGTTGCCTAGTGGCTATAAATAGCCCACCCCCTACAACCATAAACGGTTGGCTGCTCAAAGTTAAAGTACGGCTTTTGTCGTTTGAGAGCAACCCACCTTGAAGCCTTTGAGAGAGAATTCCTTGAGAGGATAAATCCCTAACCACCCAGAGCCAAAGAGTGTTAGGCATCACTTAAGTCTTCTTGTCTGTGTGATATGAAGACTTATTACACTTGAGGACTGTGAATCCTCCAGCCGGTTAGGCGTCGCGTTCTGAGCATCCAAGAGTCATTGTGGATCGCCGGTGAACGAAGTCTGTGAAGGTTTGGAAGTCTACCTTGAAGACTTACAAGAGTGATTGGGCGAGGTCTGTGTGACCTTAGCTCAAGGGGAATACGGTGAGGACTAAGTGTCCTGAGCTGCGTGTTCAGGACTAAGTGTCTGGGACTGTGTGTCCTCGGGTTTAAATACCTATCCGCCCTAACCAAACGTACAACTGTCACCGTAGTTGGAACTGGTCTACCAAACCTTTGTCTTCATCACGCACACTGGTTCTATCCTTCCCATCTCTTTATTTACAGTTGGCACTTGTGAAGTCAGTGCCTATTTGCTTTATCTATTTGTCTTCACTGTGTACCTGATCCTTACTGCCTAGCTGCTATTGATCATTGTGGTTTCACTTCATTAAATGCTTGACTATGGTCTGCCTAGTGTAGTCTACCTTCCGCTGCATGGTAATAGGTTTATTTCTATCATTTGTCTTCGAAACTTCCATGTTTTGAAGACTTTCATAAAAATCGCCTATTCACCCCCCTCTAGTCGATATAACACACTTTCAATTGGTATCAGAGCAAGGTACTCCCTTGTTCTGTGTGATTTTGGTTTAACCGCCTGGAGTTTTAGTTATGTCGACCACGGGTATGAAGACTGTGTCATGCCCCATCTTTGACGGTCACGAGTATCCCAAGTGGAAGGCCATGATGAAGAAGCGCCTCATGGCAACAAACAGCAAGCTGTGGACCGTCACTGAGATTGGTCTGAACGATCTGTGCAAGATGGCGGATGCTGATGACATTCGCAAGTACACTCTTCTCAACCTCACGGCGAAGGACGTCATCTGCTCCTGTCTATCTGAAAATCAGTTTAGGAATATCATGCATCTCGATCATGCGAAGCTCATCTAGGACCGTCTCTCTGAGGTCGATGTGTTGGAAATATGCCCTAGAGGCAATAATAAAAGCATTATTATTATATTTCCTTGTTCACGATAATTGTCTTTATTCATGCTATAATTGTGTTATCCAGAAATCGTAATACATGTGTGAATACTTAGACACTAACATGTCCCTAGTAAGCCTCTAGTTGACTAGCTCGTTGATCAACAGATAGTCATGGTTTCCTGACTATGGACATTGGATGTCATTGATAACGAGATCACATCATTAGGAGAATAATGTGATGGACAAGACCCAATCCTAAACATAGCATAAGATCGTATAGTTCATTTGCTAGAGTTTTTCCAATGTCAAGTATCCTTTCCTTAGACCATGAGATCGTGTAACTCCCGGATACCATAGGAGTGCTTTGGGTGTACCAAACGTCACAACGTAACTGGGTGACTATAAAGGTATACTACGGGTATCTCCGAAAGTGTCTGTTGGGTTGACACGGATCAAGATTGGGATTTGTCACTCCGTGTGATGGAGAGGTATCACTGGGCCCACTCGGTAATGCATCATCATTATGAGCTCAAAGTGACCAAGTGTCTGGTCACGGGATCATGCATTACGGTACGAGTAAAGTAACTTGCCGGTAACGAGATTGAACGAGGTATTGGGATACCGATGATCGAATCTCGGGCAAGTAGCATACCGATTGACAAAGGGAATTGTATACGGGGTTGCTTGAATCCTCGACATCGTGGTTCATCTGATGAGATCATCGAGGAGCATGTGGGAGCCAACATGGGTATCCAGATCCCGCTGTTGGTTATTGACCGGAGAGCGATCTCGGTCATGTCTACATGTCTCCCGAACCCGTAGGGTCTACACACTTAAGGTTCGGTGACGCTAGGGTTGTAGGGATATGTATATGCAGTAACCCGAATGTTGTTCGGAGTCCCGGATGAGATCCCAGACGTCACGAGGAGTTCCGGAATGGTTCGGAGGTAAAGAATTATATATAGGAAGTGCTATTTCAGCCATCCGGACAAGTTTCGGGGTCACCGGTATTGTACCGGGACCACCGGAAGGGTCCCGGGGGTCCACCAGGTGGGGCCACCTATCCCGGAGGGCCCCATGGGCTGAAGTGGGAAGGGATCCAGCCCAAAGTGGGCTGGGGCGCCACTTCCCCTAGGGCCCATGTGCCTAGGGTGGGGGAAACCCTAAAGGGGGGCGCCCCCTTGCTTGGGGGGCAAGCCCCCCACCCCTTGGCCGCCGCCCCCCTAGGAGATTGCATCTCCTAGGGCCGGCGCCCCCCCTAGGCCCCCTATATATAGTGGGGGGGATGGAGGACCTCTCACCTTTGCCTTTGGTGCCTCCCTCTCCCTCTCCAACACATCATCCTCCTCCATAGAGCTTGGCGAAGCCCTGCCGGAGTACTGCAGCTCCACCACCACCACGCCGTCGTGCTGCTGCTGGAGCCATCTTCCTCAACCTCTCCTTCCCCTTGCTGGATCAAGAAGGAGGAGACGTCACACTGACCGTACGTGTGTTGAACGCGGAGGTGCCGTCCGTTCGGTGCTAGGATCTCCGGTGATTTGGATCACGTCGAGTACGGCTTCCTCATCCCCGTTCTTTGAACGCTTCCGCGCGTGATCTACAAAGGTATGTAGATGCAATCCGATCACTCATTGCTAGATGAACTCCTAGATGGATCTTGGTGAAACCATAGGAAATTTTTTGTTTTTCTGCAACGTTCCACAACAGTGGCATCATGAGCTAGGTCTATGCGTAGTTCCTTTTGCACGAGTAGAACACAATTTGTTGTGGGCGTAGATGTTGTCAACTTTCTTGCCGCTACTAGTCTTATTTTGCTTCAACGGTATTGTGGGATGAAGCGGCCCGGACCAACCTTACACGTACGCTTACGTGAGACCGGTTCCACCGACTAACATGCACAAGTTGCATAAGGTGGCTGGCGGGTGTCTGTCTCTCCCACTTTAGTTGGAGCGGATTTGATGAAAAGGGTCCTTATGAAGGGTAAATAGAAGTTGACAAATCATGTTGTGGCTTTCACGTAGGTAAGAAAACGTTCTTGCTAGAACCCTATTTCAGCCACGTAAAACTTGCAACAACAATTAGAGGACGTCTAACTTGTTTTTGCAGCAAGTGTTCTGTGATGTGATATGGCCAAAGTTGTGATGAATGATGAATGATATATATGTGATGTATGATATGTTCATGATATTGTAATAGGAATCACGACTTGCATGTCGATGAGTATGACAACCGGCAGGAGCCACAGGAGTTGTCTTTATTTTTTGTATGACCTGCGTGTCATTGAGAAACGCCATGTAAATTACTTTACTTTATTGCTAAACGCGTTAGCCGTAGTAGTAGAAGTAATAGTTGGCGAGCAACTTCATGGAGACACGATGATGGAGATCATGATGATGGAGATCATGGTGTCATGCCAGTGACAAGATGATCATGGAGCCCCAAGATGGAGATCAAAGGAGCTATGTGACATTGGCCATATCATGTCACTTTTATTATTTGATTGCATGTGATGTTTATCATGTTTCTGCATCTTGTTTACTTAGAACGACAATAGTAAATAAGATGATCCCTCATAATAGTTTCAAGAAAGTGTTCCCCCCTAACTGTGCACCGTTGCGACAGTTCGTTGTTTCGAAGCACCACGTGATGATCGGGTGTTAGATTCCAACGTTCACATACAACGGGTGTAAGACAGATTTACACATGCAAACACTTAGGTTGACTTGACGAGCCTAGCATGTAAAGACATGGCCTCGGAACACAGAAGACCGAAAGGTTGAGCATGAGTCGTATAGAAGATACGATCAACATGAAGATGTTCACCGATGTTGACTGGTCCGTCTCACGTGATGATCGGACACGGCCTAGTTAACTCGGATCATGTTATACTTAGATTACTGGAGGGATGTCTATCTAAGTGGGAGTTCATTGAATAATTTGATTAGATGAACTTAATTATCATGAACTTAGTCTAAAATCTTTACAATATGTCTTGTAGATCAAATGGCCAACGTAGTCCTCAACTTCAACGCGTTCCTAGAGAAAACCAAGCTGAAAGACCATGGCAGCAACTACACAGACTGGGTCCGGAACCTGAGGATCATCCTCATAGCTGCCAAGAAAGATTATGTCCTACAAGCACCGCTAGGTGACGCACCTATTCTCCCTGCAGAACAAGACGTTATGAACGCTTGGCAGGCACGTACCGATGACTACTCCCTCGTTCAGTGCGGCATGCTTTACAGCTTAGAGCCGGGGCTCCAAAAGCGTTTTGAGAGACACGGAGCATATGAGATGTTCGAAGAGCTGAAAATGGTTTTCCAAGCTCATGCCCGGGTCGAGAGATATCAAGTCTCCGACAAGTTCTTCAGCTGTAAGATGGAGGAAAACAGTTTTGTCAGTGAGCACATAGTCACTATATCTGGGTTGCATAACCGCTTGACTCAGCTGGGAGTTAATCTCCCGGATGACGCGATCATTGACAGAATCCTTCAGTCGCTTCCACCAAGCTACAAGAGCTTTGTGATGAACTTCAATATGCAGGGGATGGAAAAGACCATTCCTGAAGTATTTGCAATGCTGAAATCAGCAGAGGTAGAAGTCAAAAAGGAACATCAAGTGTTGATGGTGAATAAAACCACTAAGTTCAAGAAGGGCAAGGGTAAGAAAGCCTTCAAGAAGGACGGCAAGGGAGTTGCCGCGCCCGGCAAGCAAGCTGCCGGGAAGAAGCCAAAGAATGGACCCAAGCCCGAGACTGGGTGCTTTTATTGCAAGGGAAGTGGTCACTGGAAGCATAACTGCCCCAAATACTTAGCAGACAAGAAGGCCGGCATCACGAAAGGTATATGTGATATACATGTAATTGATGTGTACCTTACCAGTACTCATAGTAGCTCCTGGGTATTTGATACCGGTGCGGTTGCTCACATTGTAACTCAAAACAGGAGCTGCGGAATAAGCGGAGACTGGCGAAGGACGAGGTGACGATGCGCGTCAGGAATGGTTCCAAGGTCAATGTGATCGCCGTCGGCATGCTACCTCTACATTTACCTTCGGGGTTAGTTTTAAACCTTAATAATTATTATTTAGTGCCAGCTTTGAGCATGAACATTGTATCAGGATCTCGTTTAATTCGAGATGGCTACTCATTTAAATCCGAGAATAATGGTTGTTCTATTTATATGAGAGATATGTTTTATGGTCATGCTCCGATGGTGAATGGTTTATTCTTAATGAATCTCGAGCGTAATGCTACACATGTTCATAGTGTGAGTACCAAAAGATGTAAGATTGATAATGATAGTCCCACATACTTGTGGCACTGCCGCCTTGGTCACATAGGTGTCAAACGCATGAAGAAGCTCCATGCTGATGGACTTTTATAGTCTCTTGATTACGAATCATTTGACACGTGCGAACCATGCCTCATGGGTAAAATGACCAAGACTCCGTTCTCAGGAATAATGGAGCGAGCAACCAACTTATTGGAAATCATACATACTGATGTGTGCGGTCCAATGAGCGTTGAGGCTCGCAGTGGCTATCGTTATGTTCTCACCCTCACTGATGACTTGAGTAGATATGGGTATGTCTACTTAATGAAACACAAGTCTGAAACCTTTGAAAAGTTCAAGGAATTTCAGAGTGAGGTTGAGAATCAACGTGACAGAAAAATCAAGTTTTTGCGATCAGATCGTGGAGGAGAATACTTGAGTCATGAATTTGGCACACACTTAAGAAAATGTGGAATAGTTTCACAACTCACGCCGCCTGGAACACCTCAGCGTAATGGTGTGTCGGAACGTCGTAATCGCACTCTATTAGATATGGTGCGATCTATGATGTCTCTTACCAATTTACCGCTATCTTTTTGGGGCTATGCTTTAGAGACTGCCGCATTCACTTTAAATAGGGCTCCATCGAAATCCGTTGAGACGACACCGTATGAATTATGGTTTGGGAAGAAACCTAAGCTGTCGTTTCTAAAAGTTTGGGGATGCGATGCTTATGTCAAGAAACTTCAACCTAAAAAGCTCGAACCCAAGTCGGAAAAATGCATCTTCATAGGATACCCTAAAGAAACTATTGGGTATACCTTCTACCTCAGATCCAAAGGCAAGATCTTTGTTGCCAAGAATGGATCCTTTCTAGAGAAGGAGTTTCTCTCAAAAGAAGTAAGTGGGAGGAAAGTAGAACTTGATGAAGTATTACCTCTTGAACCGGAAAATGGCGCAACTCAAGAAAATGTTCCTGAGGTGCCTGCACCGACTAGAGAGGAAGTTAATGATGATGATCAAGATACTTCTGATCAAGCTCCTACTGAAATTCAAAGGTCCACAAGGACACGTTCCGCACCAGATTGGTTCGGCAACCCTATCTTAGAAATCATGTTGTTAGACAACGGTGAACCTTCAAACTATGAAGAAGCGATGGCGGGCCCGGATTCCGACAAATGGCTAGAAGCCATGAAATCCGAGATAGGATCCATGTATGAAAACGAAGTATGGACTTTGACTGACTTGCCTGTTGAGCGGCGAGCCATAGAAAATAAATGGATCTTTAAGAAGAATACAGACACGGATGGTAATGTGACCATCTATAAAGCTCGGCTTGTCGCTAAGGGTTATCGACAAGTTCAAGGGGTTGACTACGATGAGACTTTCTCACTGGTAGCGAAGCTAAAGTCCGTCCGAATCATGTTAGCAATTGCCGCATTCTATGATTATGAGATCTGGCAAATGGATGTCAAAACGGCATTCCTTGATGGTTTCCTTAAGGAAGAATTGTATATGATGCAGCCGGGAGGTTTTGTCAATCCTAAGAATGCTGACAAGGAGTGCAAGCTCCAACGCTCGATTTATGGGCTGGTGCAAGCATCTCGGAGTTGGAACATTCGCTTTGATGAGATGATCAAAGCATTTGGGTTTAAGCAGGCTTATGGAGAAGCCTGTGTTTACAAGAAAGTGAGTGGGAGCTCTGTAGCATTTCTCATATTATATGTAGATGACATACTTTTGATGGGAAATGATATAGAACTCTTGGACATCATTAAGGCCTACTTGAATAAGAGTTTTTAAATGAAGGACCTTGGAGAAGCTGCATATATATTAGGCATCAAGATTTATAGAGATAGATCAAGACGCCTCATAGGTCTTTCACAAAGCACATACCTTGATAAGATATTGAAGAAATTCAATATGGATCAGTCTAAGAAGGGGTTCTTGCCTATGTTACAAGGTGTGAAATTGAGCTCAGCTCAATGTCCGACCACGGCAGAAGATATAGAAGAGATGAGTGTCATCCCCTATGCCTCAGCCATAGGTTCTATTATGTATGCCATGCTATGTACCAGACCCGATGTAAACCTTGCCGTAAGTTTGGTAGGAAGGTACCAAAGTAATCCCGGCAAGGAACACTGGACAGCGGTCAAGAATATCCTGAAGTACCTGAAAAGGACTAAGGAAATGTTTCTCGTTTATGGAGGTGACGAAGAGCTCATCGTAAAAGGTTACGTCGACTCTAGCTTCGACACAGATCTAGATGACTCCAAGTCACAAACCGGATACGTGTATATTTTGAATGGTGGGGCAGTAAGCTGGTGCAGTTGCAAGCAGAGCGTCATGGCGGGATCTACATGTGAAGCAGTGTACATGGCAGCCTCGGAGGCAGCACATGAAGCAATTTGGATGAAGGAGTTCATCACCGACCTAGGAGTCATACCCAATGCGTCGGGGCCGATCAAGCTCTTCTGTGACAACACTGGAGCTATTGCTCTTGCCAAGGAGCCCAGGTTTCACAAGAAGACAAGGCACATCAAGCGTCGCTTCAACTCCATTCGTGAAAATGTTCAAGATGGAGACATAGATATTTGTAAAGTACATACGGACCTGAATGTAGCAGATCCGTTGACTAAACCTCTCCCTAGGGAAAAACATGATCAACACCAGAATTCATGGGTGTTCGATTCATCACAATGTAACTAGATTATTGACTCTAGTGCAAGTGGGAGACTGTTGGAAATATGCCCTAGAGGCAATAGTAAAAGCATTATTATTATATTTCCTTGTTCATGATAATTGTCTTTATTCATGCTATAATTGTGTTATCCGGAAATCGTAATACATGTGTGAATACTTAGACACCAACATGTCCCTAGTAAGCCTCTAGTTGACTAGCTCGTTGATCAACAGATAGTCATGGTTTCCTGACTATGGACATTGGATGTCATTGATAACGAGATCACATCATTAGGAGAATGATGTGATGGACAAGACCCAATCCTAAACATAGCATAAGATCGTATAGTTCGTTTGCTAGAGTTTTTCCAATGTCAAGTATCCTTTCCTTAGACCATGAGATCGTGTAACTCCCGGATACCATAGGAGTGCTTTGGGTGTACCAAACATCACAACGTAACTGGGTGACTATAAAGGTATACTATGGGTATCTCCGAAAGTGTCTGTTGGGTTGACACGGATCAAGACTGGGATTTGTCACTCCGTGTGACGGAGAGGTATCACTGGGCCCACTCGGTAATGCATCATCATTATGAGCTCAAAGTGACCAAGTGTCTGGTCATGGGATCATGCATTACGGTACGAGTAAAGTGACTTGCCGGTAACGAGATTGAACGAGGTATTGGGATACCGACGATCGAATCTCGGGCAAGTAGCATACCAATTGACAAAGGGAATTGTATACGGGGTTGCTTGAATCCTCGACATCGTGGTTCATCCGATGAGATCATCGAGGAGCATGTGGGAGCCAACATGGGTATCCAGATCCCGCTGTTGGTTATTGACTGGAGAGCGATCTCGGTCATGTCTACATGTCTCTCGAACCCGTAGGGTCTACACACTTAAGGTTCGGTGACGCTAGGGTTGTAGCGATACGTATATGCAGTAACCCGAATGTTGTTCGGAGTCCCGGATGAGATCTTGGACGTCACGAGGAGTTCTGGAATGGTCCGGAGGTAAAGAATTATATATAGGAAGTGCTATTTCGGCCATCGGGACAAGTTTCGGGGTCACCGGTATTGTACCGGGACCACCGGAAGGGTCCCGGGGGTCCACCGGGTGGGGCCACCTATGACGGAGGGCCCCATGGGCTGAAGTGGGAAGGGATCCAGCCCAAAGTGGGCTGGGGTGCCACTTCCCCTAGGGCCCATGTGCCTAGGGTGGGGGAAACCCTAAAGGGGGGCGCCCCCTTGCTTGGGGGGCAAGCCCCCCACCCCTTGGCCGCCGCCCCCCTAGGAGATTGCATCTCCTAGGGCCGCCGCCCCCCTAGGCCCCCCTATATATAGTGGGGGGGATGGAGGACCTCTCACCTTTTCCTTTGGTGCCTCCCTCTCCCTCTCCAACACATCATCCTCCTCCATAGAGCTTGGCGAAGCCCTGCCGGAGTACTGCAGCTCCACCACCACCACGCCGTCGTGCTGCTGCTGGAGCCATCTTCCTCAACCTCTCCTTCCCCTTGCTGGATCAAGAAGGAGGAGATGTCACGCTGACCGTACGTGTGTTGAACGCGGAGGTGCCGTCCGTTCGGCGCTAGGATCTCCGGTGATTTCGATCACGTCGAGTACGGCTTCCTCATCCCCGTTCTTTGAACGCTTCCGCGCGTGATCTACAAAGGTATGTAGATGCAATCCGATCACTCGTTGCTAGATGAACTCCTGGATGGATCTTGGTGAAACCGTAGGAAATTTTTTGTTTTTCTGCAACGTTCTCCAACACTATGAGGGTCATCGAACTCATCATGATCCTCGGTTCAAGGACTTTAAGGAGTCTCTCAAAGCGATGACATTCGAACCAGAATCATCATCTTCTGCATCATGCCTTATGGCAAATGATGCTAAGGTAATTGAATGCTATCTATCTGAATCCAGTGATGATGAATCTGGTGATGAATTTGGACCCAGCTATGCAAAACTTGCTTCCCTTGTCACTAAGCAACAGAAAGCTATGGAACATATTCAAAAACTATTAAAAAAATGATGACCTGTTGGACGCTGAAATGACTCGATCTCAGTCCTTAATTGAAGACATAAAAAATCTTCATATTAAGTATGAGGAACTTGAAATTCGTCATGAAACACTCTCAACAACTCATGAAGAACTCGAGAAATTGAGAACGACTCATGAAGGTCTTCAAAAGGGAAATGAGTCACTTCGCGCCGAACAGATCAGTTCAGCTCAGGAAGGATTTGAACCACCATGTCTTAAATGCCTTGAGCGTGATGACTCTACTTCTGTTGCTAATTGTTCTACTGCTGCCACTGTTGCACTGTTTTCAACTGTTGATGTGGTAACTAACCCCTCTGCTGAGGATACCACTACTATTGATGATGAGAATGCTAGGTTGAAGACATTGCTTGAAACAGGGATGTGCAAAAGTCTCAAAGGGCATCAGACACTATGTGATGTCCTCAAAAGGCAGATCCTGAACTGAAACCCTAGGAAAGAGGGTGTTGGTTTCAAAAGGAAAATGAATGCTGATGGCTCTTACTGGAAACCTGAGCAGTACCCCAAAACCACATGGGTTGCTGCAAAGGAACCTTCAGCAGCTCCATCCACCCTATCTGGCTTCACTTGTGCTAATCCCATTGTTATTGATGAATCCTTTGATGCAAACTATAAATTGTTTAAGAATCAGAATGGTGAAGTGTTTGCCAGGTACATTGGTACTAACTGCAGGAATGGACCACCTATGAAGAAGATCTGGGTGCCGAAAAGGTGTTTGGAGAATCTTCCTGTGAATGTCATCATGACACCACAGGTGAAGAAGACAAACCCCAGACCACAGGCTTCATATGGTCCAAAGGCTTCATACAGACAGAGGACTCACCTGAGTCACACTAACGCAAATGTTTTGCAGGGAAGCCATACTCAGGCCTATGAATATGAGCGCGGTCCATCAAACCACCATGTTCATAAGACCAAGAACTATTCTGCTTATTCTTATGAGTACTATTGTCCACCTGCAAGACTTTTTGCCAGGGCTCCAAAGCCAAAGTTCTCAGATGTTGCACTTAGACTTATTTCTTCGAAGTCACCCCTGAAGATGTGGGTGGCTAAGAAAGCTTAACTCTCTTTTGCAGGGAAAGGTCTCCAGCCGAAAACCAAAATCGTCTGACACTATTGCTGGGGACCTTAAACATCTTGTAGGGCGCAAGATCAAATGCCCAAATGGTCTTACTATGTACTTTGTTTCTGAATTGCTTGCAACTTGCCCTATCAATCCTAATCTCGATCTAAGCTTTAATAATCCACTGGCTCGTCAAATGTTTTTGCTTCACAATTCTCTTCATGAAGCCTATCCCCCTAACTGCACTGTAGGGTACGACACCAGCTGCTTCAGAATAGATTATTGATAGTGGGTGTACAAATCACATGACTAGCAAGCGAAGCCTTCTCATGGACTCAACTTTATGTACATCAGATAAAAGTCACATCACATTTGCTGACACTGGTAAAAGCAAGGTATTGGGTCTAGGAAGAGTTGCAATCTCCAAGGATCAACACATGGATAAAGTCATGCTTGTTGAATCCCTTGGTTTCAACTTAATGTCTGTCTCAAGGCTTTCCGATTTAAAGATGATTGTGATGTTTGGAAAATATCATTGCCTTGTACTAATGGAATCTGACAAGTCTCTAGTGTTTGAAGGGTATCGGAAAGATGTTTTGTATGTGGTAGATTTCTCAGGAGGACCACAACTTGCAGTATGTCTTCTAGCAAAAGCTTCTGAATGCTGGCTCTGGCATCGAAGGCTAGGGCATGCTGGCATGAGGAACCTCCACACCCTTGCAAGGAAGAAGCATGTCATAGGCATCGAGGGTGTCAAGTTCAAGAAGGATCACTTATGCGGTGCCTGTGAAGCAGGAAAGATGACGAGGGCCAAGCATCCCTCAAAGACAATCATGACAACGACTCAACCCTTCGAACTGCTACACATGGATCTTTTCGGTCCCACTCATTACTCAACTCTTACTACTACTGCTTGTCTCTATGGCTTTGTCATTGTTGATGATTATTCAAGACATACTTGGGTGCATATAATCCTTTACAAGACTGAAGTGCAGGATGTCTTCAAACGCTTCGCCAATCGAGCAATGAACAACTATGGCGCCAAGATAAAGCACATCAGAAGTGACAATGGCACTGAATTCAAGAACACTGGCCTAGATACATATCTTGATACTTTGGGCATCACACACGAATTCTCAGCTCCGTACACGCCACAGCAGAATGGCATCGTCGAACACAAGAACAGAACACTTATTGAGATGGCTCGGACGATGCTTGATGAATACAAGACTCCAAGAAAATTCTGGCCTGAAGCCATTGACACTGCATGCCATATCATCAACCGTGTTTATCTTCACAAGCTTCTGAACAAGACATCCTATGCGCTCCTTACTGGCAGGAAGCCAAATGTCAGTTACTTCAGAGTATTTGGCGCCAGGTGCTGGATCAAGGATCCACATCACACTTCAAAATTTGCACCAAAAGCACATGAGAGTTTTATGCTTGGATATGGAAAGGATTCGCACTCCTACAGAGTCTTCAATCTCTTTCATTATAAAGTGGTTGAAACAGTGGATGTGCGGTTCGATGAGACTAACGGCTCACAAAGAGAGCACCTGCCAAATGTGCTGGATGAAGTTCCATCCAGTGAATCAATCAAACTTATGGGAACTGGAGAAATTATACCTTCTGAAGCTCAACCTGAAGAGGAACTTATCATCTCCGCACCTGATCAACCTGAAGACAATGCTCAGCCTGAAGACAATCCCTCTAACAATGACAATGATCAGCAAGAGCAAAATCTTTGTCCTGTACATCCTCGTGTTGCAAATGAAGTGCGGATTGAGAGAATAATTGATAGCATCAATGCACCAGGTCCACTCACTCGTTCAAGGGCAACACAGCTAGCAAATTTCTGTGGGCACTTCGCATTCGTCTCAATAACAGAACCCAAGAAAGTTGAAGAAGCCTTCATGGAACCTGAATGGATTCAAGCTATGCAAGAAGAGCTTCAACAGTTTGAGCTGAATAATGTATGGGAACTGGTTAAGCGTCCTGATCCTCAGAAGCACAATATAATAGGCACCAAATGGATATATCGCAACAAGCAAGATGAGCATGGTCAAGTTGTCAGAAACAAAGCTCGTCTCGTTGCTCAAGGATGCACTCAAGTTGAAGGGATTGACTTCGATGAAACATTTGCTCATGTGGCTAGACTTAAAGCCATACGCATACTGCTGGCCTATGCAAATCATCATAACATACTTCTATATCAAATGGATGTGAAGAGCGCTTTTCTTAATGGCAAGATTGAAGAAGAAGTGTATGTTGCACAAGCGCCTGGCTTTGAAGATCCAAAACATCCTGACATGGTGTACAAGCTCAACAAGGCACTGTATGGCCTCAAACAAGCCCCCGGGGCTTGGTATGACACACTCAAAGACTTCCAGAAGAGCAAAGGCTTCAAATCTGGTTCCCTCGACCCCACTCCCTTCATGAAGACATATGATAGTGAACTGTTTGTGTGCCAAATATATGTGGATAACATTATCTTCAGCTGCACCAATCAGAAATACAATGAAGAGTTTGGATATATGATGCAAGAGCAATATCAGATGTCCATGATGGGTGAGCTGAAGTTCTTCCTTGGTCTTCAAATACGTCAGCAACGCAACGGCATCTTTATATCTCAAGATAAGTATCTCAAAGATTGCCTGAAGAAGTTTGGTATGCAAGACTGCAAAGGCTTCATGACGCCAATGCCAGCCAAACATCATCTGGGTCCCGACGACAATGGTAAAGAGTTCGATCAAAAGGTATACCGCTCCATGATTGGTTCTTTACTTTATCTATGTGCATCTAGGCCAGATATTATGCTTAGTGTTTGCATGTGTGCTCGATTCCAAGCGACACCAAAGGAATCGCATCACTTAGCTGTGAAGCGAATTCTTCGATATTTGGCATACACCCCAACTCTAGGATTATGGTATCCAAAGGGCTCAGAGTTTGATCTGGTTGGATTCTCGGATGCTGATTATGCTGGTGACAAGGTGGATCGCAAGTCTACATCAGGCACATGTCATTTTCTGGGACGATCACTTGTATGTTGGTCTTCAAAGAAGTAGAACTGTGTATCTCTCTCCACTGCTGAATCTGAATACATTGCTGCTGGATCTTGCTGCGCTCAGCTTCTGTGGATGAAGCAAACACTCAAAGACTATGGCATTCATCTGAAGCAAGTGCCACTCTACTGTGACAATGAAAGCGCCATCAAGATTGCCAACAACCCAGTTCAGCACTCGAAGACAAAGCATATTGAAATTCGTCATCACTTTCTCAGAGATCATGTTGTGAAGGAAGATATTGATATCATACACGTCAACACTGAAGAGCAATTGGAAGATATATCTTCACCAAGCCCTTGGATGAGAAGAGATTTTGCAAGTTACGGTGTGAGCTAAATATCTTGGAATCCTCAAATGTCCTGTGATCAGGCACACATCCTAACACTTATGCATATTGATGACTTAGATGTGCAACACACGAAGTAAAGTATATCTTCAATCAATAAAGATATACATTCTAAGTGTGAATACATTAATCTGGAATTTGACTTCAGAGCGCCACGATAATTGTGCGCCGTGTCTGGGTCTAATACTTCCTACACGGTGGGTAACGCCACCACCAAATTTTTATGTTTGAAGTGTTTCACTCATGGCGTTACATTTGGTATGTCTTCACATTTGGTTTGGCTTCAATCTCAACTTGTCTTCATGATTATCTTCACGATGTTGATTTGACTGCTTTTCTTATATATGCATATATATACTAGTGTTTTGTCCTCTACAGCATTCACTTATAGCTATGTCTTCTTGCTGAATCTTTTGAACTAAGTGAATGTGATCGGACCCTGTCCCTAACCTCTCTGTGCTTTCTATCTCAAACTCTATCTCTCCAAATCATATGCATTCTCTTGAAACTGTCAAATGTCTTCTCTGCGTCCTTGTCAGCAGAAGATACAGAGACAAACATTAAGTCCGCCTTCAATGCTAATTCCTTCACCTGAAACCCGGAGAAGTGGGAACGACCACCCGACAATCCAGGCGTGCGTGGGAACGTGGAACAACCTCCGATATGTTGCATGATGGCCACGTGTTCTTCAGATGTGAATCGCCAGGGGCACCTGTGTAATAACGATGTGCCGTCCCTGTCCCTATAAATACACGCCTCACCACAGTCATTATTCTTTCTTCCATTCTCGCACAAACCCTAGCACCACCGCTAGCCCTCGACGACGCTGGCGACGAAGCGCTTAGCTGCCGCGACCTCTCCGACGACGTCTTCACGCCGGCCGCGGACATCGTCTTCTCCGCCGTCGCCGTAGGTGTCCTCTGTTGCCAAGTTAGGGCACGGACGATCGAACTGCTCGGCCTCCTCTTCCACTCCGTCTAGCAGTTCTTTGTTTGGTAAATAAAACTTCCTTTTTACGGCCTCTTTGATCCTATAGATTCATCACTTTCTACCACAAGCAGTTTCTTTTCACACAAGTCGGATCTATTTCATACTGCATCTCATAAAATGCCTATTATGTTCACTTATGCTTCACAAAGTAGTTAGATTCCTCACTTGTACTGATCCGTGGATTCGTACAAATCTGGAACTGTCGGGGAGGCTGATCCACCAACACCTATGGGGACCGGGCCCCTTTCGGTTCGGAGGGAGGCGGAGGTTGCACAAAGAGCGGATCGAGGCGGTACACGCGAGCGGTTTTTACCCAGCTTCGGGCTGCACGGATGCGTAAAACCCTACTGCTGCTTGTTTGTGTGTATTGAATTCTTGCTCAGGAGCGATGGACGCTGCCAGACTGAGCGTGAGAGTGTTTCTGGTGTTTCGAATGAGTCGAACCGGCCGACCCCTTCTACGTTGCGCCTGGGCCTCCTTTTATACTTTCAAGGGGTCACTGACAGGTGGCAACGTAAACTAGAAGGGTAAAAATGGAAAAGGATGCGGTAGGTGCAGCTACCGCTACTATGGATACAGTGCACCCTACCTAACTCTGACGGCAGGGGACAAGGGCATTAAATGCCTGTCTGAGTTGCCTAAACAGTGCAAAAAGTGACCGTTAGGAGCGCCACCGTTTGCCATGATGGCCTTCTCTTCATCTCCGCTTGCCACCTCGCACCCCTAGCTGCACAGCCTCCTGCCACGTGTGCTTGGGAGAGTCCTAGAGCGACGCGTTAGCAGGTGTGCTGGAGCGCGGGCACGGAGTGGGGGTTTCCCGCGGCAAGCTCCTTGCCGCGGTCGTCATCTTGTCGTGTTTGGGAGCTTGTCGCTCACCGGGCCTTGCCGGGACGCAGGGCGCGTCGCGGCAAGCTTTCTTGGTATGCCTTGAGTGGCCTTCCCGGCAAGCTTCTCTTTCCGGGGTCTTGTCTCTTCCCGGCAAGCTCCTCTTGCCGGGGCCTAGGTTGGCCTTCCCGGCAAGCTCCTCTTGCCGGGGCCTTGGTTGGCCTTCCCGGCAAGCTCCTCTTGCCGGGGCCTTGGTTTGAGTACTTTGTTCTTGAATGGTCTTCAAGGGAACCACGGAGGGTCTTGGCGGTCACTCGGCAAGCCTTGCCGCGGGATGTTGCGACTGCCCGTGCACAAGTTCGGGGTACTAGTGTACCCCTACTCTAGTACACCGACAGGAGCCCCCGGGCCTGGGCCATACACGGTGCCGAGCGCTATTGGGCCAGGCCCAAAACAGTGCACGGGCACGCGTGGCCTAGGTCACGCCGCATATCTCTCCGCTCCCACCGCGCACGCCCAGAACGGCACGCGTCAAACGCGGCGTCGTGGGAGAGATCGTGGGAGGTTGTTTATTTGGAAGGCCGAAACGTCCGCCCCGTCCCTCTTTATAAGCAGGGGAAACAGGGGCATTTCCTCCCTCTTCGTCATTCGCTGTTGCAATCTCAGAAACCTCTGCCGCCCTCCTCCGCTTCCAAAGTCGAAAGAGAGCAGCGCTCCGCTCCCGTCGCCGCCGCCACTACCGGCGCCGTCGATCTCCCCCACCGCCTTCGCCATGGCTCCGAAGCCCGGAAAGGGGAAGGCTGCGAAAGCTGTGAAGTCGACCGAAGCGCAGCGGCTTGAGGCGCTGCGGAAAGAGCGGGCCACCTTCCTCCCCGAGCTCTCCGCAAAGGATCTGAGGGAGTGGTACTATCTCTTCTGGTCGACGGAGACACGGGCGCATCCGCGCACAAAGGTACTCTCCACCATCACCTCGCAAGAAGCTCCAGTTGGCGGGTACCCTTTCTTTGCCGTGTTCTTCTACTGCGGGCTCTGCCCGCCATTCTTTGATTTCTTCTGTGATATCATGAACACCTACGGGTTCCACCTCCTTGATTTTACCCCCAACGCCATCTTGACCATGGCAGTTTTCGCCCATCTATGCGAAAACTTTGTCGGAGTCCACCCCAACGTAGCTCTCTTCCGCCATTTCTTCATGCCCCGTGTCGAGAGAGGGGAAACCCTTGCCGGGGGGATCGCCTGGATCTCGCGAGCCGACAAGAAGGAGACCTATCTGGAGGGGGAGCTCCACAGCAAGTGGGATGAGTGGAGAGCAAACTGGTGCTGGGTTGTAGAGGAGAACCCGCAGCCGTTCACCGCCCTGCGCCAAGCCCCAGCAGTGCGAGGCAATGATTGGAGCGCTCTGTCCATGGACGATGACAAGTTGAAGATCGCCACCACCCGGATCTTGCGCCTCAGGCTTGCCGGGTTGACTGTAGGAGCTGTCGGCGCAGATTTCCTCCGCCGCCGCATCGCCCCTCTGCAGGCGAAGGGGAGACCCGCCTGGGAATTTGGAGGCCCGGCGGACATCATGAGGTTGCGCCCAGGCCTCAACTTCAATTTCACCGTCATAGAATTGGACGGGATACTTGAGGAAATATTCAAGCACGACCCGCAGCATCCCGAGTGGTTCAGGTTGCCGGCAGGCGTCGTGCCTCTGTGTAACAACTCCTCGCGCGACCGCATCTGCGCAATGATGCCGTTGTGTGATTCGCACAGGATCGCTCCAACTTGGCAAGAGCCCGCCGGCGACGTCGTGCAGCAGTTCTTCGATAGCCTAGTGGAGGTGGCGGTCAATGCTGACGAGAAGAAGCTCCTCACCCGCGACACCACTGATCAAGAGATGGAGCGCATCGCCACCAGGGCAGAAGAGGCGGCGGCAGCCGCAGCCGCTGGCGAATTTGGGTTCACGGTGGAGGAAGCGGACGCGGCATCGGCGATGAGTCTTGCTGAGCGGGAGTGGCCCGAAGACGAAGAAGAGCTTGCCGCGCCCGACGCCGAGTTGAGTGAGCCCGCCGAGGGTGCGAGCGGCCCGCCATCTCCGGGGAGCTTGCCGAAAACAGGGCCCGGAACGCAGCCCCCAGTGCAGCCAAGAAGGCGCCTCCGCAGGGTCGGGGACGCAGTAGGGCGGCAAGCTGGTCAACAGCCGCAGCGCCGCGCGACGCGCTCCGCCGCGGCAAGTACGGTTGCCGCGGGTGCGCCTCCTGCCGCAGTGGCAACTAGGGCGGGGTCATCTTGGGCTGGCGCCGCAGTCCCCGCCAAGCGGCCAAGGGATCCCACCCCTCCACCTCGTCGCGCCGGAAGTGGGCCGAACTTCGACCTCTTCGCGCTCAGCTCCGACGAGGAGGAAGAAGAAGAAGAGTAAGATTCCCTTGCTTGTTCTTGTAGTTCTTCAACTTGCTGATCTTGTCTTGCATCGGGCTGATCCACCCTGGGCTCTTCTTTTCAGGACTCTGGACCAGAGGGCGGCGAAGAGAGCCAAGGCTCAGGTGGTGGTCATTGAGGACGAGCCCACTGCGACGACAGGAGGCGCGCCCGAGACCACCTTGCCGGATCCGGCCATCACTTCGCAGAGCAGCCCCCAGCGTAGCCCCCAGCGTAAGCATATGGTTTACTTTCTGCTTTCGGGTGCGCGTGGTTGCTCTTTTCCTTTGTTGACATCTGATCACTGGTTTGTTTGCACAGGAGCAGAACAGCTTCATCAGGAGGGCGTGGTGATCTCCTCCGACTCGTCGTCTGTTCGACTACGCCGCCAAGGGCGGACTCCCCGGCAAGGGAGCGTCCTCCGGTAAGGGAGGAGCCTCCAGCAAGGGAGGAGTCTCCGGCAAGGGACAGCGCTAACAATCCACCGGTGGTGGAGGTCACGATGGCAGATCCTAGCACAGGTAGCCCTTCTTGCCCGAAACTTTCCTTGTAGTCTTCTGCTGATTTCTCTTCTCGGACACTTGTTTGATTTCTCCTTCTTCTCTGGTCGTCAGACCCACCCTCCACGGATCCGACGAAGACCGAGGCGGGCGGCGAGGAGGACGCGCGCGGCAATACTGATGATGCCGCGGCCACCGAAGAAGGAGCCGGCGCTGACGTGCCCGCCGGCGAAGAGGCCGCCAAGACTGCTACCGAAGAAGCTGGCGGGGGATCTGGCGATTGCACTGACGGCCCTGAGGCCGCAGGAGCGCCAGGCGCTGCACCGAGCGCCAATCCCTCTGCCGCTGCCGCAGCGTCAGGCTCCGAGGAGCCCCAGCCCGGCGCCTATCTGAAGGCTGGCGAGGGCATCTTCATCAAGCTCCCCTGGGCATCGAGCTCCAGGGCGCCGATGGAAGGAGAAGCTCTGGATGGGGAGGTGCTTGCCTCCGCCGGGTTGTCGATCGTCGACACGCCGGGAAGCAGCAGTGAAGAGCCCGAGGAGGAGCGGCTGCTGCGGAGGCTGCTGGCGCTCTACCGCGCCCGTCAAGTCAAGTTGGAGTCCCGGGAAGCGCTTGCCGCGAGGGCGAGCGTGGACATAGAGAAGCGTGCGGAGGAGCTTCGGGGTCTTCGCCAAGAAACTCTTCGGGCCTTGGCGGAGGAGCGGGAGCAGCTTGTTGAGGAGCGGAAGGCCTTCCTCCTCGAGAAGGCCGAAGCTGAAGAGCAGCAGCGGCTCACCGGCGAGAAGCTGTACGCGCGAGAAGGCGAGCTAACTCAGCGGAGAGTGAACCTCGACAGCCACGAAGAGGAGCTTGCCGTGCGCGAACGGGCACTTGGCGGGATGCTCCAAGAGGCAAAGGATGCGGCTGCGGCTGCCGAGGCCGCCAAGAAAGAATTGGAGGCAAAGGTGGCGCAGCTAGAAGCTGATCTGAAGGTTGGTGGCGAAGAGCTTGCCGCCCTCAAGCTAGAGCGCGAGAAGGACGCCCTTGCCCACGGTGAGCTGCAGGGCCGACTCGCCGAGAGGGGCAAGGAATTGAGCGCCGCCAAGGATTCCAACGCCGATCTGACGCTGAAGTTGGCCACCTTGACGGAGACGTTGGACAGCGCCAGGAATTGGGAGGCAGACTTGAAGAAGGACATCGAGGCCAATGAGGCGCTGCTAGCGAGGGCCGCCGAAACCCAGAATCTTCTCAGAGATACTGTGGAGCTCTGGACGGAGGGCCTCGTGAACATTGTTGTAGTCATCGAAGAGGAGCTGGTGCAATTGGGGGTGGAAGGCTTCGGGTACTCCTCCGACGAGAACCTCCAACCCAGCGCCAAGCTCACTCTGTTCTTCAAAGGCGTGGCGGCGGCGCTCCAGCAACTCCGGGAACGGATCCCAAAGCAGTTGGCCGATGAGTCACGCTCGATTTGTGCTGGAGTTCTGGAGCAGGTGCTGGTGAAGGTGGCCTTCCGCAATCCGGGCCTCAACCTCACCAACGTCCTCAAGAGGCTGCCGGCGGACGCTGATCTTGACGCACTTAAGGCCCTCGTCGCACCCATTGTGGACAGGGTGAACGAGGTCAAAAGGGTTGACGGCGGTCGCGTAGATTAGGCCGTCCGTTTTCTTCTTTACTTGTCGCTACCAGTCATGTCATAAGAACACTTTATTAGAGGCGCGACAAGTTATTTTTGTAATATAACTCTATCTTAGGCAAAAAATTGTTGTGTTACTTCCTTTACTCGACTCTTGGCTTTGTATGGTTCTGCCCTACGCTTTCTAGGGAAACTTGCCGGCGCAGGTACCCTTGCCGCGAGCGCCGAGTGCGGAACTTCAGCAGCCTGCTGGCGGGGTCGCTACCGACAAGCAACCTTGTCGCAACTAGTTGCAGCTCACTTAAGTTGTTGAGCGGACTCGAAACAAAGTAAGGGCGCTAGCGGCTCACTTAAGTTGCTGAGCGGACTCGAAGCAAAGTAAGGGCGCTAGCAGCTCACTTAAGCTGTTGAGCGGACTCGAAACAAAGTAAAGGCGCAACTAGCTACGAGTTGGTTCCTCCGCGCATAGGTTTTCCATACAAAGCACGGTCGTTCAAGGAAAATAACTCAAAAACTTAAAAAACTGATTGCTCAAGCTTTAGCAACTTAGCTTTTTTGTCGTCTGCTTCCTGGCAAGGAGAAACTTTCTTGAACGGC
>NC_041382.1:163467498-163542771 GCF_002162155.2 Triticum dicoccoides
ATGGAGCCTTGGGCTCGTTATTGCTTGCCGGGGTCTAGTGCTGCACAAAGTGTCAGATAACATATGCGAAAAAGGATTATAGCATAAAAAACTGACAAGATGTGCGGGGCACATGAGCTTTACTGGTGCACGGGGTCTGCGCCCGGCTTTGTACAAAGGATTACATGCAATAGCGGCAAGACTTGTACAAAAGGTGGTTGCCGGAAAAGCTTCCGGCAACCGCGCCTTACGGGTAAAACTTACGAACATGTTCAATGTTCCAGGAGTTGCTCACCGGAATGCCATCTTCGGTCTCAAGGCGGACAGCACCGGGCCTAGTGACTCGTTTTACCCGATAAGGGCCTTCCCACTTCGGCGTCAACTTGTTGGAATTCTTGGCGGACTGAACGCGCCGAAGAACAAGGTCGCCTTCCTCGAAGCTTCTGGATTTAACTTTGCGGCTATGGTAGCGACGCAAAACTTGCTGGTAGCAAGCGGCTCGCACAGCAGCCTGAAGACGGTCTTCCTCGAGGAGCAGCGCGTTATCTTGTCACAGCTGCTCTTGCTCGAGCTCATCATAAGCGAGCACTCGAGGCGACCCATAAACGAGTTCCGCGGGGAGAACTGCCTCTGCTCCATAGACTAGAGCAAAGGGTGTCTGGCCAGTGGCTCGATTTGGCGTCGTCCTGATCGACCAAAGAACCACCGGCAGCTCCTCGATCCAGTTTCTTCCGCACTTGTGCAGCTTGTCGAAAGTTCTGGTCTTGAGGCCTCGCAGCACTTCAGCATTTGCCCTCTCTGCTTGACCGTTGCTTCTCGGATGAGCAACAGAAGCGAAGCAGACCTTGGCGCCAAGATCTTGGACATATTGCATGAAGGTGCGGCTCGTAAATTGCGTGCCGTTGTCGGTGATGATCCTGTTAGGAACCCCGAAACGGCAAACAATCGACCTAAAGAACTTGACTGCTGAGTGTGCTGTCACCTTCCTCACTGGTTCCACTTCCGGCCACTTTGTGAACTTGTCGATTGCAACGTACAAGAACTCAAAGCCCTCGACAGCTCGGGGGAAGGGGCCGAGGATGTCGAGCCCCCAGACCGAAAATGGCCAGGATAAAGGGATCGTCTGGAGAGCTTGAGCTGGCTGGTGCATCTGCTTGGAATGGAACTGGCACGCTTCACACTTGGTTACTTGTGCAGTTGCATCCTGGAGGGCTGTCGGCCAGAAGAAACCTTGTCGGAAAGCTTTGCCGACAAGTGCTCTTGCGCCAATTTGGTGACCACATATGCCTCCATGTATCTCTGCCAACAGCTGTTGTCCATCTTCCCGGCGAATGCACTTCAATTTCACACCGTTGAGTCTTATTCTGTACAGTGTGTTGTCGACAAACTTGTACATACTTGACTACCGGGCTACTTTTTCAGCTTCTTCTTGCTCTTCGGGAAGCTCTCCTGTCTGAAGGAAATGGACAATCTGCTGCGCCCATGCTGGAGCTTGCGGCTCGACAACAAGGACTAAAGGTGTATCTGTTTCTGTGGGAACATCCGCTTCTACGGCAAGAACCTGCGGTTCGGCCGGAGTGTGATATTCCCCGGCAAGCTTGCCGGAGCAAAACTTGTCGGGAGCGTTTGCTTCAACGGAACAAACCAAGAGGTTCGCCGGAGCAGACTGCTCCTCGGCACTCTTGGCGTCGATCTTGGGGACCTTCTTGGCGGCGGCTTCGGGAAGCTCTGCCGGAAAGTAGTCACCAGAAACCAACTTCCTCTTCTTGTTCTGTCCAGTTTATGGTGTCACGGATGGTTGAGTCAGCTGGAGCACAAAAATCCCTGGTTCCATAGGTAACTTTAGTGCTGCGCACTTTGACAGGCCATCAGCAATGTCGTTCTCAGCTCGTGGAACGTGTTCCATTTGTAGGCCGTCAAAGTGTTCTTCTAGCTTTCTCACTTCATCAACATAAGCTTCCATCAATGGACTCTGGTAGTTCTTGTTCACTTGGCGGACGACACGCTGCGAGTCACCCCTTACAATGAGTTTCTTGATCCCAAGGTCGGCTGCGATTCTGAGGCCGGCAAGCAAACCCTTATACTCTGCAGTATTGTTCGTTGCTTGCTCCTTGGGAAAGTGCATCTGGACTACGTACTTGAGGTGCTCTCTGGTGGGTGCGATAAGCAGCACGCCAGCACCGGTGCCTTGCAGCGAGAAGGCACCATCAAAGTACATCAGCCACTCTTTGCTTGCCTCTTTGACGGGGATGCTCGTCTCTGGAATTTCTTCGTCTGGGGTTGGCGTCCACTCTGCTATGAACTCTCCCAATGCCCTGCTTTGGATCGTTGCATTGCTCTCAAACTTGAGGCCAAAGCTTGACAGTTCCAATGCCCACTCGACAATCCTGTCTGTTGCTTCTGGATTCTGCAGTATCCTCTTCAGCGGAAAGCGAGTGACAACTGTGATCTCGTGTGCCTGGAAGTAATGGCGCAGCTTTCTCGAGGCCATGAGGAGGCCGAAAAGCAATTTTTGTACACCAGAGTACCTCGACCTAGCCCCCTGGAGAAGGGAGCTGACAAAGTAAACTGGGCGCTGCACCATCTTCTTCTGCTCCTTCTTGCACGTCTGCGCAGATTCAACCTTGTCGGGGCCAGAGCTTGTCGGAGAAGCCCCCTGCTTGTCGCTGGATTCACTTGCCGCGGTCGCTGGCTCATCGTCCGCCTCCCTCTCCGCTACTAACGCAGCACTAACCACTTGATTGGTTGCTGCCAGATATAGCAGCAACTTCTCTTGTGGCTTAGGTGCAACAAGTATTGGAGTGGAGGACAGGTATCTCTTCAAGTCCTGCAGCGCGGCCTCCGCTTCCGGAGTCCATTTCATTGGACCTGCCTTTTTCAATATTTTGAAAAATGGTAGGGCGCGCTCAGCAGACTTAGAGATAAACCTGCTGAGAGCAGACACGCAACCGGCAAGCCTTCGCACATCCTTGACGCACTTCGGTGCTTCAATCTGCTCGATGGCCTTGATCTTGTCGGGGTTGGCTTCAATTCCCCGTTGAGACACAAAGAACCCGAGAAGCTTGCCGGAAGGGACTCCAAACACGCACATCTCGGGGTTGAGCTTGAGGTTGATCTTGCGCAGATTTGCAAAAGTTTCATCTAAATCTTGGATCAGGGTAGCCTTGTCCTTGCTCTTGACCACTATATCATCCATGTAGGCTTCCACATTTCTTTGTATCAGTGGCTCAAAAGCGACATGGACTACTCTTGCAAATGTTGAACCAGCATTCTTCAACCCAAAGGGCATCCGTACAAAACAGTATGTGCCGCAAGGGGTGATAAATGCGGTTTTCTCTTCATCCTCTTCTGCCATGAAGATCTGATGGTATCCTGAATATGCATCAAGAAATGAAAGCAAATCACATCCAGCTGTGGAGTCAACAATCTGGTCAATGCGCGGCAAGGGAAATGGATCTTTGGGACAAGCTTTATTGACATCAGTGAAGTCTATACAAAGCCTCCATATCCCGTTCGCCTTGCGCACGACTACAGGATTGGCCAACCACATGGGATGGAGCACTCCTCTGACAAGGCCTGTTGCTTCCAATTTCCTGATCTCTTCTGCAATGAACTCTTGGCACTCCACTGCTTGCTTCCTGACTTTCTGCTTGACGGGCTGCGCATGAGGACAGACGGCTAGGTGGTGCTCAATTACTTTCCTGGGAACACCGGGGATATCAGACGGTTGCCATGCAAACACGTCGACATTCGCCCGCAGGAAAGCAACGAGCGCGCTTTCCTATTTGAGGTCAAGTGTGGCACTGATGGTGAAGGTACCACCAGTGCCGTCCTCCTTGGCGGACACCTCCTTGGTCTCAGGTGGAGCTGCCATCGTCTTCTTGCACTTGCCGGTGGAGCTCGATGGTGCGTCCTCGACGGTAGCGCAGCACTCCGAAGAGGTGCGCTTGCCGGAGTGGGCATCAGAGCTCTTGCCGGACTTTGTCTTCTTCTTCCCCCCGGGAGCTTCAGCGGCAAGTGTGCTATGACCAGCTGCGGCTGCTGCTTCCCGGTAGATCTTGTTGGCGCAGATAAGGGCATCCTTCTTGTCGCCGGGGACAGAGATGACACTTACCGGACCTGGCATCTTAAGCATGTTGTATGCATAGTGAGAGGCTGCCATAAACTTGGCGAGCGCTGGACGGCCAAGGATCCCATTGTAGGGTAATGGAAAATCGGCAACGTCAAATGTGACCCTCTCAGTTCTGAAGTTCATCTCGCTGCCAAATGTGACCGGCAGCGTGATCTTTCCCTTCGGCTTGCTTCTTCCCGGGCTGATTCCTTGGAATGTGCCGGTCTCCTCGAGCTCGCTGTCAGGGATCTGGAGTTTCTGAAGGACCGCGGAGGAGATCAGATTCAAGTCGGCCCCGCCGTCAACTAGCATCTTCGTGACCTTGAGGTTGCGGATAGTTGGTGAAACCAACATCGGCAAGCACCCGACCGCAGTTACGCGATCAGGGTGATCCTCAATGTCGAAGATGATAGGCGTGCTGGACCATTTCAGAGGCTTGCGTGACTCTATGGATGGCTCTGCTACATTCACTTCCCGCATCCACTGCTTGAGTTGGCGGTGCAAAGTATACAGAGAAGCACCACCGTCAACGCACAGGACCTCTGTGGCTTTCTGAAATTCCTGCTCATCGGCCTCCTCATCATCCATGTCTTCATCGTCGTCATCATCTTCATCCTTGTCGCGGCTGCGGGGAGGTCTGTCTCCTTGCTGCTGCTTGGCCTTGCCGCGGCGGCCTCCTCGGCCGGGACGTTTCTTGCCGGATCCACCAGCACCTTCCTGGGCCTTCTCCTTGTCGCGTCGCTCGTATTCAGCTTTCTGTAGCTCAACGAGCTGCTCAACCTTCTTGCAACTCTGTAGATCGTGGCCCTTGGTGCGGTGGATCTTGCAATACTGCTTGCCGGAGCCGTCCTGCTTGTCGGCGGCCGCCATAGGCTGGGCCTCCTTGCCGGAGCCACCATCTTTAGTTCCCTTGGCGCCACCTCCGTTGCCGGACTGCTCGACAGCTAGCACTTCCTTGCCCTTTTTCCTTCTGTTGTTCCGCTGCCGGCCTTTCCTTGTCGGGGCGGCATCCTCACTGTCAGATCCTCCTGCTCATGTATCCTCTCCGGGGAGCCTCCTCCCCTCTTCAGCGCGTGCACACTTGTCGGCCAGGGCGTAAAGCTTGCTGACGTCTCTGATCTTACACATCGCCATCTCCTCCCTCATCCTTCGGTTTCGCACGTTCTGATGGAACGCGCTAATGATCGCGGCGGGGTGGACGTCTGGGATGTTGTGCTGTACACGGCTGAATCTCTGAATGTACTTGCGCAGTGGCTCTCCTTCCTTCTGGGCGAGCAGATGAAGATCGCTTTCTTGGCCATGTGGCTTGTGGCCGCCTGTAAAGGCGCCGACAAACTGATGGCATAAATCTGCCCAGGAGGATATGGAGTTGTCGGGCAAGTGCATGAGCCAGGACCTGACGTTGGGCTTGAGTACCAGCGGGAAGTAGTTGGCAAGGATCTTGTCGTCCCGTCCCCCGGCAGCCTGCACTGCGATGGTGTAGATGCTGAGAAACTCCGATGGATGCGTCTTGCCGTCGTACTTCTCTGGTACGTCTGGTTTGAAATTCTTTGTGCTGGGCCACTGGACTTGCCGCAGCTCATGGGTGAATGCAGGACAACCTACCGCGTACGGCAGATCGCCTGGTTCCCCTGGTGCATGCATATCAACAGAGGGCCCAGCGCGCTTGTCGGATTGACATCGTGCTTCTCTTCAGCGCTCGATGCGGGTTCGAGCGTCTTCTTGTTGTCGTTCATGGAGAACTTGGCGCTGGTCGCGACGAGCTCGCGGGTCCGACGACGCGGTGGAGCCGCTGTCGGGGTGGACCCGGTGAGTCGGCGATTTTGGCCTTCGTAGTGGAGAGTGCATGGAAGTCGCACCTCCCCCGGTCTTGTTGCCATCGGCTCGCGTCCGACTGTCCTGCCGCGGCAGCGAGGTGCTTGGTTGCCGCGCAGTGTCGCCATTGGCGAAGCCGATGAGGCTCTGGATAGTGGCCCTCCATTCATCGGTCTTGTCCGCCGTCGGAGGGTAATCTAGGAGTAGCTGGGCCCGCGCCAAGGCTTCCGCCGGCATGGTGGGCGGCAGAGGTGAACGGTGCGAGGACCGGGACATGCTCGGACTCCTAACCAAGTTAGAAGGAGCAGTGTCCCGTCCAGGCGACCGCACCTCGCTGGGGCCAGCATGCTGGCGTGCATGCTGGTCTTGAACGCCACGCGAACCACCAGCTTGATCTTGGGCCAGCGGATGTATGGTGCTGCGAACGCTATGACGCTGCTGGTCCCGCCCTTCCTGAGATGGGCGCGGTGGGCGTATGGACGCCGAGGTCTGCGCGGCCTTGTCCTTGGGCTTGGCAGCGCTGTGGGCACCCTCGTCGATGTCCATTCTTCCGCCGGCGTCCACTCCACCGTCCGCCTGCTCCAGAGGTGGTGGAAGTGACGCAGACGGGGCTGTTGCCCCCGAAGCCTTCTTCTTCGGTGGCATGTTGGTGAAGACGATGAAGATTTAGCTCGCGTGCACGCCGGATCGGGTTCGCACGATCTCGACGCCCCCTACCTGGCGCGCCAGAGATGTCGGGGAGGCTGATCCACCAACACCTATGGGGACCGGGCCCCTTTCGGTTCGGAGGGAGGCGGAGGTTGCACAAAGAGCAGATCGAGGCGGTACACGCGAGCGGTTTTTACCCAGCTTCGGGCCGCACGGATGCGTAAAACCCTACTGCTGCTTGTTTGTGTGTATTGAATTCTTGCTCAGGAGCGATGGACGTTGCCAGACTGAGCGTGAGAGTGTTTCTGGTGTTTCAAATGAGCCGAACCGGCCGACCCCTTCTACGTTGCGCCTGGGCCTCCTTTTATACTTTCAACGGGTCACCGACAGGTGGCAACGTAGACTAGAAGGGTAAAAATGGAAAAGGATGCGGTAGGTGCAGCTACCGCTACTGTGGATACAGTGCACCCTACCTAACTCTGACGGCAGGGGACAAGGGCATTAAATGCCTGTCTGAGTTGCCTAAACAGTGCAAACAGTGACTGTTAGGAGCGCCACCATTTGCCACGATGGCCTTCTCTTCATCTCCGCTTGCCACCTCGCACCCCTAGCTGCACAGCCTCCTGCACGTGTGCTTGGGAGAGTCCTAGAGCGACGCGTTAGCAGGTGTGCTGGAGCGCGGGCACGGAGTGGGGGTTTCCCGCGGAAAGCTCCTTGCGCGGTCGTCGTCTTGTTGTGTTTGGGAGCTTGTCGCTCACCGGGCCTTGCCGGGACGCAGGGCGCGTCGCGGCAAGCTTTCTTGGTATGCCTTGCGTGGCCTTCCCGGCAAGCTTCTCTTGCCGGGGTCTTGTCTCTTCCCGGCAAGCTCCTCTTGCCGGGGCCTGGGTTGGCCTTCCCGGCAAGCTCCTCTTGCCGGGGCCTTGGTTGGCCTTCCCGGCAAGCTCCTCTTGCCGGGGCCTTGGTTTGAGTACTTTGTTCTTGAATGGTCTTCAAGGGAACCACGGAGGGTCTTGGCGGTCACCTGGCAAGCCTTGCCGCGGGATGCTGCGACTGCCCGTGCACAAGTTTGGGGTACTAGTGTACCCCTACTCTAGTACACCGACAGGAACCAACTCCTTATCTATGAGTGAATGTCTTCGCACGATGAGGTCAATGTCTTCTAAACTATTTATCTTCAAAATTTTCTGAGAATGCATATGACCTCTTCCCCTTCACTCGCACCTTAATGCTGTCACAGGTACATGTTCGTGGGAGAATCCCTTGGTTCTCATAGTCTGCATTCATTTGCAGAATTCTTACAGCATCATATAAATTCTCCCGAAGCCAGTTCCTGTTTGTCCAGCAAGCGAAAGCCTTTGAAGCCTTTGAACGTATTGAAGCCATTCAGTTTAAAGTTCATGGCTACAGAGAAATCAGCAAGGAAGGGTGGCAGAAAGCGTTGAGGTGAAACATCCAGAGATCTGCCCAATGACCTCTCAGAGCTGTACAAGACAGATCCAGAAGAGGATTACAATCAGCGCAAGACACGAATCCAATGGATTCGACGATATTGGGCAGAACAGTGGTTCAAGTACAGGTTTGTGATAAAGGAATATGCTGAGAAGAATGCCATCAAGCGACCATGGGGAGACATCCTATATAGAAATCTTCGACCCAGGTCCAGAGATGAAGCCATTGAACAAGGCTTCTATCCCTGCATGGTCCGTGGACCACAGCCTGCGGATGCTGACCCTTCGTCATTACTATGGTGTCGTGACAACAATCTGTTCAAGCGCAACTTCCAATTTGCCCAGAATTCGGCGAAGCAGAACAAGAAGTCATTGGGACTAGACTTCAACCCTGGCCCTTCTGCTCCCCGTGCCGATGGCACTCACGAAGCTGAACCCAATCTTGTTGGGCCCTTCTACAACCTGGAAGGTCTCATCACTCATATCACGGTTCAAGGGGCAGCCGTGGATGAGCCTGCAGATGACGCTGAATCTGATGAAGCGCCTGCATCGCCGAAGCCAAAGAAACTGAAGCAGCCTAAAGCTTCAAAGCCTGCCTCAGCACCAAAAATCTCACGGGCGAAGCCACTGGCTACTGCACCTCCTGAAGATAGTGTGCAGTCTGAAGATTTGTGACGCATCTCCAAGCCCTCGAGAGTCAAGATGCCTCTGCAACACACCAGCCAAGAACTGACTGCTACTGCTATTCTGCGCAACGATGCCATTGATCTGTTCAGCGATGAAGATCTTGCAGATGACGCTCTTGAGCAACTGATCAAGACCAAAGAAGAAGCAGAAATCTTCAATAATTTGCCTCTCTTTGATGTGGCAATCATCCATAACTTCATTGATGAGTGGTTTGACACGCCCAACCTCAGCTTTGAAGATCTGCAACTTTCGATTGGCCTCAGTGTTGCCTTCCATGGCGCCATTGCTTCAGAGCTAGCTATAGCCCAGCGCATCGTTGAACTGAAGCAAAAGATCGACTTTGAGAAAGCTCAGTTTAAGAAGCATATGGCCAAGCTCAGCGTGCAAGAGGTCAAGAAGTTCAAGATCATGCTGCACGAGCTCAAAGAAGCCTTTCTCAAGAAGCGTGAAGAAGCTCAAGGTTCTCGTGAGCGCATGAAGAGCCTGGCTGACAAGTGTGTGCAAGCCTACAATGAAGCTGAGAAGCGCAAGGCCCTTGGTCGTCCTGGCATCGATCCCAGGATGGCTGCAAAGAAGAAAAAGAAGCCCGTTGTGGCCGCACCCGACGCACCAAGGCAGGAAGCACATCCCATTGTCTTCCCAACCAGCATGACTGGCTCGAAGCCAAAGGACAGGTCAACCGCTTCAGAACTGAAGAAGACAAGGACTGCTGAGGCTGAAGCCAGAAAAAGGAAACATCCTGAAGCCTCTGCTGCTACTCCCTCCAAGAAGAAGCGCAAGACCAAGAAGGATAGGGCTGCTCCCACAGAGCCCTTAGTTGTTGAACCTATCTCCATGGTTCGCCCTGCCGCTGAACATCAAGAGCGCCAACTGACTGTCCATGAGCCTGCTTCCACAGAGGCTCATGAAGCTGAAGACATTCCAGCAGCTGATCCCACCGCTGCTGAAGACATTGGTCACCATGACAATGTTGACGATGATGTAGTTCTTCCTCTGATCGAGCACCAATAGGTATCATCGCCTATGCTTACACATAGCGAACTCATCAGCATTGGTCGTCCTCTGACGCCAATTGCTCAGGATGCATCATGGGCTGATCACCCACAACAACAAGTCACACCACCCCGGCAAGAAGAAGAAGATGACTTTGAGGCCCAGCCAACTCCATCTCCAAAGGCGTCGCCAGCGTTACACAGGCTTCGCAAAGGACCAAGGTCTCAAGTCTCCGAGTCTGAGGCTAAAGCTGCTGAAGACATTCCGGCTGCATCAGCCGATGACACCCAAGAAGAAGAACATGCCCCTACTCCCCCAACTACTGAAGAAGCTATTCTCGAGGAGAATGTGTCTGTGCCCGACCCTCCAGCTCATCAAGTGGAGGTAGAAAATCTTGAGGCTGCCACCACCAACACGAATGAAGCCACTGACGTTGTCATGGCTGAAGCAAATGTGGAGCCTACACCAACCCATGAACCAGAAGTCAGCGAAGCCAATGATGCTACTGCTCATGTTCCTGCGCCTACTGCTGGTCCTCAGTTTGACTATCATATTGAGCATAGGCCTCAGGTACAGAAGCCAATGCCAAGGTTGCCCAGGTTTCCAGGTCCTGCATCAGCACCTGGATCCTTTAATGTCAATAGCTTCTAAGCAGACAACACCTTCTTCAATAGCTCCAAGAACCCCTACTCAAGGGAAAGAATATCTTCTGATCGGTTCTGGAGCTATCCGCAGTGAAGTTATTACTCATGCATTCTGTACAATCAAGGTCGCATCTTCCCTCATATGCGTCTTGACACCGAAGCAATAACTGGTCTGCCCTGCTTGGAAGAAGCTCTGGATTGCTTCAAAGAGGTTGGATTGTTGCCTTTCGTCACCGACCAAGAGCACTGGAACAAAGAGTTGCTGCTCCAATTTTATGCCACTCTCCACATTCGTGGCTACAACAGAGATGCGAAGACTTGGGTCCTTGAGTGGATGACCGGAAATGTTCATCACGAAGCCAAAGCCTTTGATATTATTGAGCTCACTGGTCTGCCCACTCGTGGAGATCTCTATGAACTTGGCTGTCAGCTTCATGGTGAAGCTATGGAGAGCATCTTTCAGAAGCCTGAACCGAACATGAGTCAGATGCTCAGTATGATGAAGCCTTTGCCTCCAGATGCTGCATATCCTAAGGAGTTCTTTGTTGAAGACCTTGAGTATCTGCCATGGACTATCTATCACATTATAAGGTGAACTCTCTGGCCCATCAAAGGACATTCTCCACATGCAAAGCTGGAAGGTGCAATGAAGACTTTGGTCTTCTATATTCTTCACGGCAAATGCTTCAACGCATAAGACTTCTTCATCCGCCAACTTGCTGCATCAGGATCTGATCTTTTTGGCTTGAAGTTCTACGCTCCATGGATAATGCGGCTGATTAAACTCCACTCAGCTATCTCATATCAGCCATCTGCTTGCAATCATCGGATCTTTCTGCCTGACGTGGATATGTCCGTTGAAGCCATTTATCTAGAGCCTGCCAAGCAGCCTCTTAGTCTTTAGAATGCTGAGCATCAAAGTTTCTCTCAGAACATTGAAGGAGTTGAAGTAGTCACTCGTGTTTATCCTCTGGCTGGTACTACACGTGCACCTCATCATGCCCTCACTGAAGCCACTGAAAGCACTATTGCTCAACGGCCCAAGAAGCGATCTCGTGTTCTCAATGACCTAGAGCTTCTGGTTGCTCTTCATCAGAAACAGGATAGGCATCATGACTGGCTGAAGCGCCAAATGCAAAGCCTCTTGGTGGATGTCAACCGCATTCGCAATCTTGCCACCAAGAATGCCTTTGTTGCCCATGAAACCTGTCGGCGTACATGGAAAGGGCTGACGCTTATGTGTTCTGAGGATGATCTTCAAGAGGATGGCTTCTCTGAACGTTTCAAGTTTGACTCCACACCTCCCCGAAGGACTGTGCTGCGACGAACTCCATCTCTTGAAGACTCTGATTTCTCTTCCTCTACGGCAACTGTGAATGCCAGAGTGATCGAGGACGAAGATGATGCTACTTCACAGCCCCCTACTTCTGCATGCATCGACACTGCCCCAAGTTCTTCTGCACCGCCGAACACCACCGACGACCTTGCTGCTTCACCTACTCTTCATGGGAACGAGTAGATGCTCTATGTCTTCAAACCTTTTTGGTCCTCACTGACAAAAGGGGGAGAAGCATATGAGTTTGATAGTCTTCAAGCGGGTCCATATGGGCGGTTACTTTATGTTTTGCCTAGTGTTTACAACTCTCGTTTCGATACATTTGGTTCTTTGAGTTGTAACACTTAAACTCGATGGTCGTCTGCTACTTATTTGCTATTCTGTGATGCGATGATAAATTCCGCATGTGCGACGATAAATTCCGCACTTAGATCATTTTGCAGACGTCCATTTTTCATTATGCATGTCATTATCTTCACATAATTTTCATGCATGATGAATTGTCATCATAAGTTGAAGAGGATCTCCACAAGTACAACCTGCCATGTGCATTTGCATTCCAAAAGCAAATTACTTATATGCACATCTTCAGGGGGAGCCCTTGCAACTTATGAAGACAATTCCTTTACAATTTCACATATTATATTCCCCGTTGAAAACTTCAACTAGTTTGTCATCAATCACCAAAAAAGGGGGAGATTGTAAGTGCATCTAGTGCCACCCCTAGTTGGTTTTGGAGTATTGACGACAAACCTAGTTGAGGGACTAATGTGTTTGTGAGAGTTGCAGATAACACAGGTAGAAGTCCCTCATTGATTCGGTTTTCCTACTAGAGATGACCCCTAAAAATGTATGAAGACATTGAAGTCAAAGGTGGTATGTGAAGACATTCACATTGAAGACTATTACAAGAGAAGACATCACATGAAGACTATGGAGCGCGAAGACTTAGATCTTTCGTAGTTCTTTTTCTTCTTTGTTGAGTCATAGGAACCTCCGTAATGTTAAGTGGGGTCCAAGAGAACCAGTCAGAATGACTGAAGTGATGCTTAACTAAAATCCTATGTCTTCGAGTGAAGACTATGAGAGCGAATCTTGTCCAGAGTTGGACAAGTCATCTTTGCTTGTAGCCCAAGTAAAGTTGCCGTGTGTGTTTGAAATCTGACGTTGGAACACGTGTCAGTTCCTTAGTGACCCAGGGTCATTTCGGACAAATCAGGTCAGGTTACCTAGTGGCTATAAATAGCCCACCCCCTACAACCATAAACGGTTGGCTGCTCAAAGTTAAAGTACGGCTTTTGTCGTTTGAGAGCAACCAACCTCGAAGCCTTTGAGAGAGAATTCCTTGAGAGGATAAAGCCCTAACCACCCAGAGCCAAAGAGTGTTAGGCATCACTTAAGTCTTCTTGTTTGTGTGATATGAAGACTTATTACACTTGAGGACTGTGAATCCTCCAGCCGATTAGGCGTCGCGTTCTGAGCATCCAAGAGTCATTGTGGATCGCCGGTGAACGAAGTCTGTGAAGGTTTGGAAGTCTACCTTGAAGACTTACAAGAGTGATTGGGCGAGGTCTGTGTGACCTTAGCTCAAGGGGAATACGGTGAGGACTAAGTGTCATGACCTGCGTGTTCAGGACTAAGTGTCCGGGACTGAGTGTCCTCAGGTTTAAATACCTATCCGCCCTAACCAGACATACAACTGTCACCGCAGTTGGAACTGGTCTACCAAACCTTTGTCTTCATCACGCACACTGGTTCTATCCTTCCCATCTCTTTATTTACAGTTGGCACTTGTGAAGTCAGTGCCTATTTGCTTTATCTATTTGTCTTCACTGTGTACCTGATCCTTACTGCCTAGTTGCTATTGGTCATTGTGGTTTCACTTCATTAAATGCTTGACTATGGTCTGCCTAGTGTAGTCTACCTTCCGCTGCATGGTAATAGGTTTATTTCTATCATTTGTCTTCGAAACTTCCATGTTTTGAAGACTTTCATAAAAATCGCCTATTCACCCCCCCCCCTCTAGTCGATATAACACACTTTCAATTGTCTTCGAGGGATGCTTGGCCCTCGTCATCTTTCCTGCTTCACAGGCACCACATAAGTGATCCTTCTTGAACTTGACGCCCTCGATGCCTATGACATGCTTCTTTCTTGCAAGAGTGTGCAAGTTCCTCATGCCAGCATGCCCTAGCCTCCGATGCCAAAGCCAGCATTCTGAAGCTTTTGCTAGAAGACATACGGCAAGTTGTGGTCCTGCTGAGAAATCTACCACGTACAAATCATCTTTCCGATACCCTTCAAACACTAGAGACTTGTCAGATTCCATTAGAACAAGGCAACGATATTTTCCAAACATCACAATCATGTTTAAATCGCAAAGCATTGAGACAGACATTAAGTTGAAACCAAGGGATTCAACAAGCATGACTTTATCCATGTGTTGATCCTTTGAGATTACAACTCTACCTAGACCCAATACCTTACTTTTACTAGTGTCAGCAAATGTGATGTGACTTTTGTCAGATGGACGTAAGGTTGAGTCCGTAAGGAGACTTCGCTTGCCAGTCATGTGATTAGTAAACCCACTATCAATAATCCATTCTGAAGCAGCTGGTGTCGTACCCTACAGTGCAGTTAGGGGGGTAGGCTTCACGAAGAGAATTGTGAAGCAAAAACATTTGATGAGCAAGTGGATTATGAAAGCTTAGATCGAGGTTAGTACTGATAGGGCAAGTAGCAAGCGACTCAGGAACAAAATACATAATAAGACCATTTGGGCATTTGATCTTGTGCCCTACAAGATGTTTAAGGTCCCCAGCAATAGCTTCAAACGATTTTGGTTTTCGGCTGGAGACCTTTCCCTGCAAAAGAGTTAAGCTTTCTTAGCCACCCACATCTTCAAGGGTGGCTTTGAAGCAATGAGTCTAAGTGCAGCATCTGAGAACTTTGGCTTTGGAGCCCTAGCAAAAAATCTTGCAGGTGGACAATAGTACTCATAAGAATAAGCAGAATAGTTCTTGGTCTTATGAACATGGCGGTTTGATGAAACGCGCTCATATTCATAGGCCTGAGTATGGCTTCCCTGCAAAACATTTGCGTTAGTGCGACTCAGGTGAGTCATCTGTCTATATGAAGCCTTTGGACCGTAGGAAGCCTGTGGTCTGGGGTTTGTCTTCTTCACATGCAGTGTCATGACGACATTCACAGGAAGATTCTCCAAACATCTTTTCGGCACCCAGACCTTCTTCATAGGCGGTCCATTCCTGCAGTTAGTACCAATATACCTGGCAAACACTTCACCCTTCTGATTCTTAAACAGTTTATAGTTTGCATCAAAGGATTCATCAATAACAATGGGATTAGCATAAGTGAAGCCAGATAGGGTGGATGGATCCAGTGAAGGTCCCTTTGCAGCAACCCATGTGGTTTTGGGGTACTGCTCAGGTTTCTAGTAAGAGCTATCAGCATTCATTTTCCTTTCGAACCCAACACCCTCTTTCCTAGGGTTTCGGTTCAGGATCTGCCTTTTGAGGACATCACATAGTGTCTGATGACCTTTGAGACTTTTGAACATCCCTGTTTCAAGCAATGTCTTTAACCTAGCATTCTCATCAGCAATAGTAGTGGCATACTCAGCAGAGGGGTTAGTTGGCACATCAGCAGTTGAAGATATTGCAATGGTAGCAGCAGTAGAACAACCAGCAACAGAAGTAGCATTGTCACGCTCAATACATTTAAGACATGGTGGTTCAAATCCTTCCTGAGCGGTACTGATCTGTTTGGCGCGAAGTGACTCATTTTCCTTTTGAAGATCTTCATGAGCCGCTCTCAATTTCTCAAGATTTTGCTTTCTTTGAAGATAATCATAGGAAAGCTTTTCATGAGTTGTTGAGAGCGTTTCATGACGACTTTCAAGTTCCTCATACTTAACGTGAAGATTTTTTATGTCTTCAATTAAGGACTGAGATCGAGTCATTTCAGCGTCTAACAGGTCATCGCTTTTGCCTAACTGTTTTTGAATATGTTCCATAGCTTTTTGTTGTTCAGTTGCAATTTTAGCAAGTGTTTTGTAGCTGGGTTTGGAACCACAATCAGAGTCATCTTCACTGGAAGTTTGATAGTGAGTAGTGTGTGTGTTTACCTTGGCACCGCGTGCCATGAAGCAGTAGGTAGGAGCGGAGTAGTCCTTGCCATTTGCATCGGTGTCGGTGACAGAGTCATTGTCTTCAGTGTTGAAGATGGACTTGGCAACGTATGCTGTAGCCAGACTCGCAACGCCAGAATCGGACTCCTCCTCAGACTCCACCTCCGCCTCCTCAGAAGCGGACTCCTCCTATGAATCCATTTCCTTGCCAACAAACGCACGTGCCTTGCCATATGAGCTCTTCTTGTGTGATGAAGACTTTGAGGAGGACTTGGAAGAAGACTTTGAGTATTTCTTCTTCTTCTTCTTGTCGTCAGAATCATACTCCTTGCTCTTGTTTTTCTTCTTGTTCTCATTGTCCCATTGCGGACACTCAGAGATGTAGTGGCCAGGTTTCTTGCACTTGTGGCATGTTCTCTTCTTGTAGTCATGAGAAGAAGCTTCATCATTCCTTGAGCTTGATCGTGAGGACTTTTTGAAGCCTTTCTTCTTGGTGAATTTTTGGAACTTCTTCACAAGCATAGCAAGCTCCTTTCCAATGTCTTCAGGATCATCAGAATTGCTGTCAGATTCTTCTTCAGATGAGGAGACAGCTTTTTCCTTCAAGGAACGAGTTCGCCCATAGTTGGGACCGTAGATGTCTCTTTTCTCAGAAAGCTGAAACTCGTGTGTGTTGAGCCTCTCAAGTATGTCAGATGGATCGAGTGTCTTGAAATCAGGACGTTCTTGAATCATCAGGGCTAGGGTGTCAAACGAGCTGTCAAGTGATCTCGGGAGTGTCTTGACGAATTCATGCTTGGTGATCTCAGTGGCGCCGAGGGCTTGAAGCTCATTTGTGATGTTAGTGAATCGATCAAACATGAGCTGGATATTCTCATTGTCATTTCTCTTGAAGCGGTTGAAGAGGTTGCGAAGGACACTGATTCTCTGATCTCTCTGGGTTGAGACGCCTTCGTTGACCTTGGAGAGCCAGTCCCAGACTAGCTTAGATGTTTCCAAAGCACTCACGCGGCCATACTGTCCTTTGGTCAGATGACCATAGATGATGTTCTGGGCAGTGGAGTCCAGTTGAACGAACTTCTTGACATCAGCAGCGATGACACCTTCACCAGCCTTGGGGACGCCATTCTTGACGACATACCATAGGTCGACATCAATGGCTTCAAGATGCATGCGCATCTTATTCTTCTAGTAGGGATATTCAGTTCCATCGAAGACGGGGCACGCAGCGGAGACTTTAAATATCCCTATAGTCGACATAGCTAAAACTCCAGGTGGTTAAACCGAATCACACAGAACAAGGGAGTACCTTGCTCTGATACCAATTGAAAGTGCTAGTGATCGACTAGAGGGGGTGAATAAGCGATTTTTATGGAAGTCTTCAAAACATGGAAGTTTCGAAGACAAACGATAGAAATAAACCTATTACCATGCAGCGGAAGGTAGACTACACTAGGCAAACCATAGTCAAGTATTCAATGAAGTGAAAGCACAATGACTAATAGCAGCTAGGTAGTAAAGATCAGGTAGGAAGATATAGCGAAGCCAATCAGAACAAGCAGTCACTCAATGAAGACAAAAGATAATGCAATCATGCAATGACTTCACCAGGGCCAACAGTAAGTAAAGGAATGGGAAGGACGAAACCAGTGACTCGTTGAAGAAAATGATTTGTTGGACTAGTTCCAGTTGTTGTGACAACTGTACGTCTGGTTAGGGAGGCTGAGATTCAACTGAGAAGACCGCGTCTTCGCCTTATTCCCCTTGAGCTAAGGACACCCAGTCCTTGCCCAATCACTCTGGTAAGACTTCAAGGTAGACTTCCAAACCTTCATAGACTTCGTTCACCGGTGATCCACAATGACTATTGGATGCTCAGAACGCGACGCCTAACCGGCTGGAGGATTCACAGTCCTCAAGTGTAATAAGTCTTCAGATCACATAGACAGGAAGACTTAAGTGATGCCTAACACTCTTTGGCTCTGGGTGTTTAGGGCTTTATCCTCGCAAGGAATTCTCTCTCAAAGGCTTCGAGGTGGGTTGCTCTCAAACGACAAAAGCCGTGCACTAACTCTGAGCAGCCAACCGTTTATGGTTGTAGGGGGTGGGCTCTTTATAGCCACTAGGCAACCCGACTTGATTTGTCCGAAATGACCCTTGGTCACTAAGGAACTGACACGTGTTCCAATGGTCAGATTTCAAACACACACGGCAACTTTACTTGGGCTACAAGCAAAGCTGACTTATCCAACTCTGGACAAGATTTGCTCTCATAGTCTTCACTCGAAGACATAGGATTTGGTTAAGCATCACTTCAGTCATTCTGACTGGTTCACTTGGACCCCACTTAATAGTACGGTGGTTCCTATGACTCAACAAAGAAGAAAAAGAACGACGAAACAACTAAGTCTTCGTGCTGCATAGTCTTCATGCGATGTCTTCTCTTGTCATAGTCTTCAATGTGAATGTCTTCACATACCACCTTTGACTTCAATGTCTTCATTCATTTTTAGGGGTCATCTCTGGTAGGAAAACCGAATCAATGAGGGACTTCTACCTGTGTTATCCTGCATTCTCACAAACACATTAGTCCCTCAACCAGGTTTGTCGTCAATACTCCAAAACCAACTAGGGGTGGCACTAGATGCACTTACAGAAGGATTAATGATGTTCTTATTGTTGCAAATAGGAATTATGTGCCCATAGATTTCATTTTTCTTGATATAGATTGCAATCTCACTTGTCCTATTATTCTTGGTAGACCTTTCCTTAGAACGATTGGTGCAATTATTGATATGAAAGAAGGAAATATTAGATTCCAATTTCCGTTAAGGAAAGGAATGGAACACTTTCCTAGGAATAAAATTAAATTACCTTATGAATCTATTATGAGACCACTTATGGATTGCATACCAAAAATGACAATACCTAGATATATTCTTGTTTTTATGCCTAGCTAGGGGCGTTAAACGGTAGCGCTTGTTGGGAGGCAACCCAATTTTATTTTTGTTTCTTGTTTTTGTTCATGTTTGGTAATAAATAATTTATCTAGATTCTGTTTAGATGTGGTTTTATGTTTTTAATTAGTGTTTGTTCCAAGTAGAACCTTTGGGAAGACTTGGGGGAAGTTTTTGCGATCTTGCTGTAAAAAATAGAAACTTTAGCACTCACGAGATTTGCTGCCATTTTTTACTGGAGAGTGCGATTAGGTTAATTATTTTTGGAGATGTTTAATAGACAAATTCCTCAAGTCCACCAATTTATTAAGAATTTTTGTGGTTACATAAGTATTCGAACTTACAGATTACTACAGACTGTTCTGTTTTTGACAGATTCTGTTTTTCGTGTGTTGTTCGCTTATTTTGATGAATCTATGGCTAGTATCGGGGGTATGAACCATAGAGAAGTTGGAATACCGTAGGTTTAACACCAATATAAATAAATAATGAGTTCATTACAGTACCTTGAAGTGGTGGTTTGTTTTCTTATACTAACGGAGCTCATGAGATTTTCTGTTGAGTTTTGTGTTGTGAAGTTTTCAAGTTTTGGGTAAATATTTGATGGATTTTGGAATAAGGAGTGGCAAGAGCCTAAGATTGGGGATGCCCAAGGCACCCCAAGGTAAAATTCAAGGACAACCAAAAGCCTAAGCTTGGGGATGCCCCGGAAGGCATCCCCTCTTTCGTCTTCGTCCATCGGTAACTTTACTTGAGGCTATATTTTTATTCACCACATGATATGTGTTTTGCTTGGAGCGTCTTGTATGATTTGAGTCTTTGCTTTTATTTTACCACAATCATCCTTGATGTATGCACCTTTTGGAGAGACACACATAAATTGGAATTTATTAGAATACTCTATGTGCTTCACTTATATCTTTTGAGCTAGATAAATTTTATTCTAGTGCTTCACTATTATCATTTTAGAGCATGGTGGTGGTCTTATTTTATAGAAATTATTAATCTCTCATGCTTCACTTATATTATTTTGAGAGTCTGTTAGAACAGCATGGTAATTTGCTTTGGCTATAAAATTAGTCCTAATATGATAGGCATCCAAGATGGGTATAATATAAACTATCATAAAAAGTGCATTGAATACTATGAGAAGTTTGATACTTGATGATTGTTTTGAGATATGAAGATGGTGATATTAGAGTCATGCTAGTTGAGTAGTTGTGAATTTGAGAAATACTTCTTCTAAAGTTTGTTATTCCCATAGCATGCATGTATGGTGAACCGTTATGTGATGAAGTCGGAGCATGATTTATTTATTGATTGTCTTCCTTATGAGCGGCGGTCGGGGACGAGCGATGGTCTTTTCCTACCAATCTATCCCCCTAGGAGCATGCGCGTAGTACTTTGTTTTGATAACTAATAGATTTTTGCAACAAGTATGTGAGTTCTTTATGACTAATGTTGAGTCCATGGATTATACACACTCTCACCCTTCCACCGTTGCTAGCCTCTCTAATACCGCGCACCTTTCACCGGTATCATACACCCACCATATACCTTCCTCAAAACATCCACCATACCTACCTATTATGGCATTTCCATAGCCATTCTGAGATATATTGCCATGCAACTTACCACCGTTTCGTTTGTTACGACACGTTTCATCATTGTCATATTGCTTTGCATGATCATGTAGTTGACATCGTATTTGTGGCAAAGACACCTTTGTAATTCTTTCATACATGTCACTCTTTATTCATTGCATATCCCGGTACACCGCCGGAGGCATTCACATAGAGTCATATGTTGTTCTAGTATCGAGTTGTAATTTTTGAGTTGTAAGTAAATAAAAGTGTGATGATCATCATTATTAGAGCATTGTCCCAAGTGAGGAAAGGATGATGGAGACTATGATTCCCCCACAAGTCGGGATGAGACTCCAGACGAAAATAAGAGAAAAAGATAGGCCATAAAAAAGATAAAAAATGAGAGAAAAAGAGAGAAGGGACGATGTTACTATCCTTTTACCACACTTGTGCTTCAAAGTAGCACCATGATCTTCATGATGGAGAGTCTCCTATGTTGTCACTTCCATATACTAGTGGGAACTTTACATTATAGAACTTGGCTTGTATATTCCAATGATGGGCTTCCTCAAAATGCCCTAGATCTTTATGAGCAAGAAAGTTGGATGCACACCCACTTAGTTTCTTTTGTTGAGCTTTCATAGACTTATAGCTCTAGTGCATCCGTTGCATGGCAATCCCTACTCACTCACATTGATATCTATTGATGGGCATCTCAACAGCCCGTCGATACGCCTAGTTTATGTGAGAGTATTGTCGGTGTCAAAACCGGCGGATCTCGGGTAGGGGGTCCCGAACTGTGCGTCTAAGGTGGATGGTAACAGGAGGCAGGGGACACGATGTTTTACCCAGGTTCGGGCCCTCTTGATGGAGGTAAAACCCTACGTCCTGCTTGATTTATTCTTGATGATATGAGTATTACAAGAGTTGATCTACCACGAGATCGGAGAGGCTAAACCCTAGAAGCTAGCCTATGGTATGATTGTATGTTGTCCTACGGACTAAAACCCTCCGGTTTATATAGACACCGGAGGGGGCTAGGGTTACACAAGGTCGGTTACAAAGGAGGAGATATCCATATCCGTACTACCTAGCTTGCCTTCCACGCCAAGTAGAGTTCCATCCGGACATGAGATGAAGTCTTCAATCTTGTATCTTCATAGTCCAATAGTCCGGCCAAAGGATATAGTCCGGCTGTCCGGACACCCCCTAATCCAGGACTCCCTCAGTAGCCCCTGAACCAGGCTTCAATGACGATGAGTCCGGCACGCAGTGTTGTCTTTGGCATTGCAAGGCAGGTTCCTCCTCCGGATACACCACAGAAGAGTTCGAATAAAAGGATAGTGTCCGACCCTGCAAAATAAGTTCCACATACCATCGTAGAGAGAATAATATTTCCACAAATCTAATCTGTTGACACATTTTGGCAACATGACATCATGCCATGGCGCGATAATCATTCGAACCATTTTTCTAGCCCTGCACATAACGCGAGGCAGTTTCTTGACACGTCTTGTCAAAGCAGAGATCGTGTCCCCCTTATTACGGGATTCTCATCAATACGGGCATGGGTAACCCAACCGCGCCATCAATTACGGTGCTTGGAGGATAAGCGAGTTTTACCAGGCTAGTGGGGGCGCATAGTTTCGTCTGCCCTTATAAAGGGATAAGGTTTTACCTTTTTTTCTACCCACGCCTTCTTCCTCCTTGCTCATCCATTCTCGCGCACTCGAGCCCCAACACCCAAGTCCACATCCTTCTCCTCAACCTTCTCCAAACATGTCCGCAGCGGGAGGCAAGTGGATGGCTGATAACCCACAAATATAGGGGATCGCAACAGTTTTCGATAAGTAAGAGTGTCGAACCCAACGAGGAGCTAAAGGTAGAACAAATATTCCCTCAAGTTCTATCAACCACCGATACAACTCTACGCACGCTTGATGTTCGCTTTACCTAGAACAAGTATGAAACTAGAAGTATTTTGTAGGTGTTGTTGGATAGGTTTGCAAGATAATAAAGAGTGCGTAAATAAAAAGTAGGGGCTGTTTAGATAAATAAACAATAAAGTAAATATAGCGAGTGTGGAAAAGTGGTGGTAGGAGTTGTGAAATTGCCCCTAAGCAATTGACTACTTTACTAGACCGATAGCAAGTATTATGTGGGAGAGGCCACTGCTAGCATGTCATACCTTACTTGGAATTCTATGCACTTATGATTGGAACTATTAGCAAGCATACACAACTACTAATGTTCATTAAGGTAAAACCCAACCATAGCATTAAGATATATCGGTCCCCCTGCAATCTCGTATGCATCAATTTCTATGCTAGGTTGAAGCTTCTGTCACTCTTGCCCTCCAATACATAGTCCTATCAACATACAACTAACCCTAGGGTGTGATCCACGCGCGTGCTCATATGATGGGCACCAAAGGACAGCAACATAACCACAAGCAAATTAAATCAATCATAGCAATTCATCAACCACCGATAGGACAACGAAAATCTACTCAGACATCATAGGATGGCAACACATCATTGGATAATAATATGAAGCATAAAGCACCATGTTCAAGTAGAGGATACAGCGGGTTGCAGGAGAGTGGACCGCTGTAGATAGAGGGGGGAAGGTGATGGAGATGTTGGTGAAGATGGCAGAGGTGCTGGTGAAGATCGCGGTTATGATGATGATGGCCACGGCGGCGTTCCGGCGCCACCGGAGGAGAGGGGGAGAGGGGCCCCCTTCTTCCTCTTCTTCCTTGACCTCCTCCCTAGATGGGAGAAGGGTTTCCCCTCTGGTCCTTGGCCTCCATGGCATGGGAGGGGCGAGAGCCCCTCCGAGATTGGATCTATATCTCTGTTTCTCTTTGGTTCTGCGTTCTTCTCTGGCTCTGTTTCACCATTTCGTATATATATGGAGATCCGTAACTCCGATTGGCTTGAAACCTTCGTCGTGATTTTTTCCGAATATTAGCTTTCTTGCGGCAAAAGAAGAGCGTCAACCGCCTTACGGTGGGCTCACGAGGGTAGGGGCGCGCCCTAATGGGGGGCGCCCCCTGCCTCGTGACCACCTCGGGCACTGGTTCGCGTTGATTTTCCTTCCGAATTTTCCATATTTTCCAAAAATAAGCTCTGTCCGTCTTTATCCCGTTTGGACTCTGTTTGATATGGATATTCTGTGAAACCAAAAACATGCAACAGACAGGAACTGGCACTGGGCACTAGATTAATATGTTATTCCCAAAAATAATATAAAAAGTTGCCAAAAAGTATATGAAAGTTGAATAATATTGGCATGGAACAATCAAAAATTATAGATACGACGGAGACGTATCAGCATCCCCAAGCTTAATTCCTGCTCGTCCTCGAGTAGGTAAATGATAAAAAAGATAATTTTTGATGTGGAATGCTACCTAGCATAATCTTGATCATATGTCTAATCATGGCATGAATATTAAGACACGAGTGATTCAAAGCAATAATCTATCATTTGACATAAAGACAATAATATTTCAAGCATACCAACCAAGCAATTACATCTTATTGAAATAGCATAGCCAAAGAAAGCTCATCCCTACAAAATCATATAATCTGGCTATGCTCCATCTTCACCACAGAAAGCATTCACATCATGCACAACCCCGATGACAAGCCAAGCAATTGTTTCATACTTTTGATGTTCTCAAACCTTTTCAACTTTCACGCAATACGTGAGCGTGAGCCATGGACATAGCACTATAGGTGGAATAGAATATGATGATGGGGGTTATGTGGAGAAGACAAAAAAGGAGAAAGTCTCACATCAACTAGGCATATCAACGGGCTATGGAGATGCCCATTAATAGATATCAATGTGAGGAGTAGGGATTGCCATGCAATGGATGCACTAGTGCTATAAGTTTATGAAAGCTCAAACTGGAAACTAAGTGGGTGTGCATCCAACTTGCTTGCTCATGAAGACCTCGCGCATTTGAGGAAGCCTATCATCGGAATATACAAGCCAAGTTCTATAATGAAAATTCCCACTAGTATATGAAAGTGTTAACTCAAGAGACTCTCTATATGAAGAACATGGCGCTACTTTGAAGCACAAGTGTGGTAAAAGGATAGTAACATTGCCCCTTTTTCTCTTTTTTTGGGGCAATGCTCTAATAATGATGATCATCACACTTTTATTTACTTACAACTCAATATTACAACTCGATATATAGAACAAAGATATGACTCTATATGAATGCCTCCGGCGGTGTACCGAGATGTGCAATGATCTAGCGTAGCAATGACATCAAAAAACGGACAAGCCATGAAAACATCATGCTAGCTATCTTACGATCATGCAAAGCAATATGACAATGAATGCTCAAGTCGTGTATATGATGATGATGAAAGTTGCATGGCAATATATCTCGGAATGGCTATGGAAATGCCATGATAGGTAGGTATGGTGGCTGTTTTGAGGAAGGTATATGGTGGGTTTATGGTACCAGTGAAAGTTGCGCAGTACTAGAGAGGCTAGCAATGATGGAAGGGTGAGAGTGTGTATAATCCATGGACTCAACATTAATCATAAAGAACTCACATACTTATTGCAGAAATCTATTAGTCATCGAAACAAAGTACTATGCGCATGCTCCTAGGGGGATAGATTGGTAGGAAAAGACCATCGCTCGTCCCCGACCGCCACTCATAAGGAAGACAATCAATAAACACCTCATGCTCCGACTTCGTTACATAACGGTTCACCATACGTGCATGCTACAGGACTTGCAAACCTCAACACAAGTATTTCTCAATTTCACAATTACTCGACTAGCATGACTCTAATATCACCATCTTTATATCGCAAAACTATTGCAAGGAATCAAACATATCATATTTAGCGATCTACAAGTTTATGTAGGATTTTATGACTAACCATGTGAATGACCAGTTCCTGTCATCTCTCTAAATAGATATAAGTGAAGCACGAGAGTTTAATTCTTTCTACAAAAGATATGCCCGTGCTCTAACAAATATAAGTGAAGCAAAAGAGCATTCTACAAATGGCGGTTGTCTAAGTGAAGAGAAACAGGCAATCCAAACTTCAAATGATATAAGTGAAGCACATGAAGCATTCTATAAAGCCATACTCAGAAGATATAAGTGAAGTGCAAAGAGCATTCTATAAATTAACCAAGGACTATCTCATACCAGCATGGTGCATAAAAGAAAAATGAAAACTAAATGCAAAAGACGCTCCAAGATTGCACATATCGCATGGACGAAACGAATCCGAAAACATACCGATACTTGTTGAAGAAAGAGGGGATGCCTTCCTAGCATCCCCAAGCTTAGACGCTTTAGTCTCCTTGAATATTTACTTGGGGTGCCTCGAGCATCCCCAAGCTTGAGCTCTTTCCTCTCTTCCTTCTTCTCACATCGAAACCCTCTCAATCATCAAACACTTAATCCACACAAAACTTCAACAGAAAACTCGGTAAGATCCGTTAGTATAATAAAGCAAATAACTACTCTAAGTACTGTTGCAAACCAATTCATATTTTGTTTTTTCATTGTGTCTACTGTAATATAACTTTTCCATGGCTTAATCCACTGATATAAATTGATAGTTTCATCAAAACAAGCAAACTATGCATCAAAAATAGAATCTATCTAAAACAGAACAGTCTGTAGCAATCTGAACATTCACCATACTTCTGATACTTGAAAAATTCTGCAAAAATTAGGAAAAATAAAAAATGTGTACAAGACAGTGCAAAAAGAATCAGAACCATTTGACGTTCCAGTAAAAAAATAAAATTCATGCACTATAGCCAAAGTTTCTGTCCTGCACCGCACAAACCAACAAGCATCATAAACATCCTAAAGGCAAACCTTGGAACATTATTTTTATAATACAATGGAATTGTACAAGGGGAAAATTATTTTTGTTGAAAAGTTTATGTAATCAAGATTCACAAAGTTGTCGTGAGCATGAACAAAGTTCAAGGAGCTCTCCCGCTTCAACAGTGCTTGTCTTTCTCACTTTCACTTTCCTTTTTGAAAAGTTTTGGGTTACCCTCTTTATTTTTCTTGTTTTTAAAGTATATGAAAGCACTCAACAGAAATAAATGACTCTCTAAAACTTCCGGATTGTCTCCCTGGCAGCGCTTTCTTTAAAGCCATTAAGCTAGGCATATAGTGCTCAAGTAGTGAATCCACCCGGATCCCAAGGTATATCAAAGCCAATTTTAATTAACAATGATTTGTAATTTAGTAGTGAGCACAAAGCAACATATATCAAGCAATGACGAAGTCTAACTCTCTTCCTATGCATCGGCATGTCATAAAAGAACAATTCATGCACACATAGTAAAGACCAATGCATAGCATAAGCAGTTTCTTGCAATTTTATCATATTGGAAACATAGATAGGTGGAGATATAGTTCCTCTCTCATAATAATTGCAAGTAGGAGCAGCAAGCACATGCATATTATACTCATCAAATCATCATGTGCATCGGTAAAAGGCAACCCATCAATGTAATCCTTAATAAGTGCAAACTTCTCCAATATAGTGTAGTTTGGAGAATTCAAAAGATAATAGGACTATCTTGCATGGGTGCAATAGCAACAATTTCATGTTTAACGTAAGGAACTATAGCAAGTTCATCTCCATAAGCATAATTCATATTGGCATCTTGGCCACAAGCATAGCAAGCATCATCAAAAAGGGATATTTCAAGAGAATCAATGGGATCATAACAGTCATCCTAGCAATCATCCTTCGGTAAGCACGAAGGGGAATTAAACAATGTATGAGTTGAAGAGTTACTCTCATTAGAAGGTGGGCACGGGTGATCAATCCGCTCTTCCTCCTTTTGTTCTTCGCTCTCATCCTCATCTTTTTCATCCAATGAGCTCACAGTGTCATCAACTTCTTCTTCCATAGATTCGTGCAAAATATTAGTCTCTTCTTGGACAGCAGAGTAGTCCTCAATATATAGTTTAACATAAGCATTAGAAGCATAATTCTCATAACAATATTCAAGTATGGCAAAATTTTCAGATTTGTGAAGAGTAGCATCATACTTTTCAATCAAAGAAGCAATTTCAGAAGCACCCCTAAAAGCAACAAATTCTTCAATTTGTTGAACATCATAGTCATTATAAACACCCTTAGCATACGAAGATACGATTCCATTATTACTAAACTCACATTGATAGGGAAGGTGTTTCTTAGGGTTTTCAAAACAACAAGTAAAATCATATATTTCACATAAATTCCAAGCATAGCATTGCAAACGTTGAATTTGACCCCATAATAGTTTCCCTTTTTCAGATATATGGTGTCGCACATAACAAGCATGCTCATCTAAAGATTTGCCCTCAACTAAGCTAGTTGGGGTTTTGGCACGAGCACAAAGGGATCAAAGATGATCCAAGTAAAAAGCTTCAGAAGTGTGATAGATTTTGAGTGGTTCTTCAACCATTGGTTCAGTAGGTACAACTAATTTTTTTGGTATTTTGTGTTTCCTACCCATAACTAAAGGTAGAAAACAACTAAGAACAGCAAATAAAAATTACTTAGTGATAAAGCAAACAAGCACACACAAGAATATTCACCCCACGCTATTGCTCCCCGATAACGGTGCCAGAAAAAGGTCTTCATAACCCACAAGTATAGGGGATCGCAACAGTTTTCGATAAGTAAGAGTGTTGAACCCAACGAGGAGCTAAAGGTAGAACAAATATTCCCTCAAGTTCTATCGACCACAGACACAACTCTACGCACGCTTGACATTCGCTTTACCTAGAACAAGTATGAAATTAGAAGTACTTTGTAGGTGTTGTTGGATAGGTTTGCAAGATAATAAAGAGTACGTAAATAAAAAGTAGGGGTTGTTTAGATAAATAAACTATAAAGTAAATATAGCGAGTGTGGAAAAGTGGTGGTAGGAGTTGTGAAATTGCCCTTAAGCAATTGACTACTTTACTAGACCGATAGCAAGTATTATGTGGGAGAGGCCACTGCTAGCATGTCATCCCTTACTTGGAATTCTATGCACTTATGATTGGAACTATTAGCAAGCATCCGCAACTACTAATGTTCATTAAGGTAAAACCCAACCATAGCATTACGATATATTGGTCCCCCTGCAATCCCATATGCATCAATTTCTATGCTAGGTTGAAGCTTCTGTCACTCTTGCCCTTCAATACATAGTTCTATCAACATACAACTAACCCTAGGGTGTGATCCACGCACGCGCTCATATGATGGGCACCAAAGGAAAGCAACATAACCACAAGCAAATTAAATCAATCATAGCAATTCATCAACCACCGATAGGACAACGAAAATCTACTCAGACATCATAGGATGGCAACACATCATTGGATAATGATATGAAGCATAAAGCACCATGTTCAAGTAGAGGGTACAGCGGGTTGCGGCAGAGTGGACCGCTGTAGATAGAGGGGGGAAGGTGATGGAGATGTTGGTGAAGATGGCGGAGGTGTTGGTGAAGATCGCGGTGATGATGATGATGGCCATGGCGGCGTTCCGGCGCCACCGGTGGAGAGGGGGAGAGGGGCCCCCTTCTTCCTCTTCTTCCTTGACCTCCTCCCTAGATGGAAGAAGGGTTTCCCCTCTGGTCCTTGGCCTCCATGGCATGGGGGAGGCGAGAGCCCCTCCGAGATTGGATATATACCTTTGTTTCTCTCTGGTTCTGCGTTCTCCTCTGGCTCTGTTTCACTCCTTCGTATATATATGGAGATCCGTAACTCCAATTGGCCTGAAACATCCGCCATGATTTTTTTCCGAATATGAGTTTTCTTGAGGCAAAAGAAGAGCGTCAACCTCCTTACGGTGGGCTCACGAGGGTAGGGGGCGCGCCCCCCTGCCTCGTGACCACCTCGGGCACTGGTTCGCGTTGATTTTCCTTCCAAATTTTCCATATTTTTCAAAAATAAGCTCCGTCCATTTTTATCCCGTTTGGACTCCGTTTGATATGGATATTCTGCGAAATCAAAAACATGCAACAGACAGGAATTGGCACTGGGCACTGGATCAATATGTTAGTCCCAAAAATAATATAAAAAGTGCCAAAAAGTATATGAAAGTTGAATAATATTGGCATGGAACAATCAAAAATTATAGATACGACGGAGACGTATCAATGGCTTCCTCCGTCACAGAGGGACACCTCAAGAAGATGCGCGGGGCCGGATACTTAGCCGCGAATATCGCGCATCGGCTACCCCGCTACGGGGCAGATCGTCCCTACCCCGGAACCTCACGAGAGGGTAGTTTTCCTCCACCACTTCCTCCGTGGACTGGGGTTTCCCCTCCATCCATTTGTCCGCGGTCTCATGTTCTACTACGGGCTGGACTTTCATGATCTGGCCCCGAACTTCATCCTCAACATTTTGGCGTTCATCGTCGTGTGTGAGGCTTTCCTCCGCATCCGGCCCCACTTCGGCCTGTGGCTGAAGACCTTCAATATCAAGCCGAAGGTGGTGGGAGGCCAACAAGCGGAATGCGGTGGAGCCATGGTGGGCAAGATGCCCAATGTTATATGGCTCGAAGGCTCCTTTGTGGAGACCATAAAGGGATGGCAATCGGCATGGTTTTACATCACCGAGCCGCGTGACACCAACTAGGTCACGCTCTTCCGCCGGATCCTCCCGTGTCAACAACGGGATTTTAACTTATGGGAGTTCGACCCGGCCCGGCACCAGACTCTAAGCGAGCTCTTTGACACGACGCACAAGGACGTCTGGAGGGTGCTGTTCAAGGGCGCCGAGGTCCCTCCTTCTCTTACCGAGGACCGCGGGCTAAGCACAAAGCGCCTAGCGCATTCGGTGAGTTCTATACATACGGTAGGATATTTATTTCCCCTAGCTTAACCATGTGCGGGGTCTGAGCTCCATGCCTTTGACATGACTGGGTGGAGACGTCGGGGCAGATTAACTGTCCGACCCGTCTGCCCGAAGACACTGCGGACGCTCTCCTAACGGAGATGCTGACTCCGGCTTCTTACAAGGTGCCGGAGAAGACCAAGAAGGCCAAGGGAACCCGAAAGAGTTCCCGACGCCAGTTGGTATCGGACTCATCGTCTGATAACTCCGTGACGCACTCCTCCCCCGAAGACGAGGAGGAAGATGAAGATGCTCCCCCTTCAGTCGAGGGAGACAAGAAAAGGAAGGCCGCCCCGACCGGGGGGGGCGAAGGGTCCAAGAAGGGGAGGACCCTCCTTCCGGACTACTCCACCACCGCCGCCGAAGGCGAAGACGAGTGGCTGCTTAGGGCCAAGCCCCTGGCGAAGTCGTAAGTATTCAGATACCAGAGTAACTCATAGCATACCTTTGTCGTACTGCTTCTCCTAACACCGAATATGATTATGCAGACCGCCCCAAGCCCGTATCGGCGTATCTTCGTCGGGCGGCTCCTTGGACTCGTCGGATATGGATAGCGGTCCACTTCCGACCGCCACCTCCCCTTGCCCTGTGGACAATGCCGAGGTATTGTCTCAAGAGGCACCGAGTCGAGGGGAGACAATCCAGAAGGCGCCTCAAGGTGACCTTCTGGACTCCAGGAGCAGAGGGAGTAAGGCTCCTGAGGGCTCCGAGTTCGGCCCTCAGCCGAACACCGCGCCGGAACCTCCAGTGGTCCCGGACTCGGGCAGGCGGCCTCCTTCCAAAAGGGGCAAGACGCCTGTGCCGGTGACCTCTGCCCATCCAGGGGCACCGGACAATCTGCTGGGAGCGCTTCGCAGCGCTTCCATCGACGAAGAGCACCGCACTATTATGAGTGCGGTGATCCAGAAGGTTCAGTCCGCCAAGAGCGGACTGACTGAAGCCTGTGCCAGCCTTCTAACAGGCTTTGAGGTAAGTATTTGAAATATAGGAAAAATATTACCGCATAGACAGTAGCCCCTGATGCTCTGTTCGGTGTTCACAAAGAAAAGTCGAATAGAGGATCAAACAATATGGCAGGAGTCTAATATAAGTATGTATATATGCGTATGCAGGCTTCGCTGCTGACCTCTGCCGCACTGACTGCGGAGGTCGCCGTACTGAAGCAGGACCTCGAAGGGTCCAAGAAAGAGCTCGGCCTTGCCAAGAGGCAGCTCGAGGAGAACAAAGGTAAGTAGTACCTAGTCTATGGATATATATAAAAAGGATGCGATTGCAAAATGACAGGATCATCGTAAATTTGCCAGGGGCCATGACCGAGGTGGCGACCCTGAAGCAAGCGCTATCCTAGGCCGAAAACAAAGCGGCCAAGGAGCGCACCGAGCGGGAAAGGCAGGAGGCACGGGTGGGCGAGGTGCAGCAAGAGCTCCATGCTCCCGTGACGAAGCACGAGGCATTGGAGCTTGACTTGAAGACGCGAGAGTCCAAGCTTAACGCGGCCCTCGAGAGTGCAAAGAATGCTAAGGCTGAGGCCCAAAATGCCCTCCAGGAGATTGATGTGATGAAGAAGATAGCGGCGGGTAAGGCATTCAATATGCAAAGCAAGCATGTGAAAGTAAATTACTTGTTACTTACCCGAGTCTGGAGCTCTCCAGGAGCATTCGCAGATTTGCCCCGCAGCGTGTCGGATGCCACACAGTTCTACAAGGCCGAGGAGGGAAGCTCAACGGAGAAGTTGTTCTGGTCTCAGTATACTGGGACCGAACACCCGATGCCTCTGAGCGACCAGCTGAAGCAACTGGTCGAGCTGCACAAGGCGGCCGAACAGGCCATGAAGGGCTTTATAGTTCGGATGTGGCCTGCGACGCCCTTCCCAATAGCTACTTCGGCCTGGTGAGGCGGCTTGTGGATGCCTGCCCACGGCTGGAAGTCATCAAGCGGTCCGTCTGCATCGAAGGTGCACGCCGGGCTTTCGTCCGTGCGAAGGTGCATCGCCACCCCGAGATGTACTATGAGGGTGTCCTGAAGGGTACCCGTCTTGTAGCGGATGAGTGTGCGAAAGATGTAATATTTGAATAAACTTGCTCGTGTAATCTTGTATTATGAAAACTTGTTCATATGCGCTATGCAACGCTTGTCTGAATTTAAAATATTACCTTCTGTTCGGCTGTCTATCAAATCTGAGAGATGGCTAGTCGTCGGCTTCTGCCCCCACGCCACGAGTGCTGGGGTGTTCGGGATAAACCTGAGCACTCTTGTTCCCATTTTTGGGTCCTTCGAGGGAGGTGCTCAGCACAACGAACAAGGCAATCAGACTATAATGCGTTATCACTCTCACTTAGCCATAGAATTCTATAATTTTAAATTTCGGCGAAGCCCCTAGTATTCGGAAGGCCGAATTCAGGGCGCTATACACGCCTTAAGCCGGACAGGGCCGACTCCTCGCTCTAAGCGGCATAAGTCTTTAGGGACACAAAACCTCTCAAATAGCGACCTGTCTCTCGCCTTATCATGATAGTCAGTTTTAGCTTTCTCTACTGAGGTGCTTAGCCCAGAAGAACCGGGGCACAATCGCAGTAGTTCTCCCAGTGCTACCTTAGCCGATATAGCGGAACGTAAGGTACCAAAACATGGGAGCCGGGCAAACCCAACTATTGACCCAAGACATGATTCGGAGCTGATGCATATAATGCTATAAGTACGGGGTGCCGCGCTTTCGAAAGTGTTCGGACTTCTCACGCCGTATTGGGGGGTATGCTTAAGCCCCTAGCGTATTGGCCGTACCAGAGTCTACGGGTGCTAGATGTCGTGAATGAACATATATATAAAAAGGAAGAATGCAATAATAGTCTTAATGCTATGCATTGTTTATTCAAAAAGGTGCATTAAAGCATAATGATACAAGTAGTGCGATAAGCAAAAAGTAGGACTGTTTGACATGTCCCTTCCAAGGGCAAGCTGAGGAATAGTATTAAGGCAAATATTTGACTCGTTATCGTAATCCACCCGGGAGTTCCGTGGTGTGACGTAGCTTTCTGCCTCCTTGGTTGCTGCATCATGTGTTCGGCAATCATGCTGCCGGACGGGGTTTCAGAGATTAAAGTCCTGAAAGAGAAAAATAACAGAGTGGGAAGCCCCTAGTGCGGTTTAAGCCGCGTCTTGGAGCGTGCCATAGTCGTGCCCCCCTCCCCACCTGTGCCCACGATATTTTTAATGCGTAATTATGTACGCGTGCCATGGATTTCGCCGTTTGGCTGGGACCGGGGTGGGGGCCGCATTGCTATGTGAGCTCGGAACGTGCCAGGCGGTCCTATTGCCGATTACTCCGGGCGCGCTTGAAGGTGTACGGGTCCTTAATCGCCGAACTAGTGGATTGCCTTAAGAGGCTGCTTTGCGCTTCTGATGCGAGGGCCGCAGTGTGCTCCTCCGTGCAGAAAGAGCGCTCTATGTTTCCATTGACTGTGATGACCCCCCGAGGTCCTGGCATCTTGAGCTTGAGATATGCATAATGCGGTACCGCATTTAATCTCGCAAATGTGGTTCACCCGAGCAGTGCATGGTAGCCACTGCGGAACAGGACTATGTCAAAGATTAACTCTTTGCTTCGGAAGTTATCCGGAGATCCAAAGACCACTTCCAGTGTTACTGAGCCTGTGCAATGGGCCTCTACACCTGGTGTGACACCTTTAAAGGTCGTTTTTGTGGGTTTGATCCTTGAGGGGTCTATACCCATTTTGCGCACTGTGTCTTGATAAAGCAGGTTCAGGCTGCTGCCGCCATCCATAAGGACTCGAGTGAGGTGAAATCCATCAATGATTGGGTCTAAGACCAATGCGGCGAATCCGCCATGATGGATACTAGTGGGGTGGTCCCTGCGGTCGAAGGTGATCGGGCAGGAAGACCATGGGTTGAACTTTGGGGCGACTGGCTCCAACGCATATACGTCCCTGAGTGCACGCTTCCGCTCCCTCTTGGGGATGTGGGTTGCGTATATCATGTTCACCGTCCACACTTGTGGGGGGGAACCTCTTCTGTCCTTCGGTGTTCGGCTATCGGGGCTCCTCCTCGTCATCGCTATGTGACCCCTTATCTTTGTTTTTGACATTTATCTTGCCGGCCTGCTTGAACACCCAACAATCCCTGTTGGTGTGGTTGGCTGGCTTGTTGGGGGTGCCGTGTATTTGGCACGAGCGATCGAGTATACGGTCCAAACCGGACGGGCCCGGAGTGCTTCTTTTGAATGGCTTTTTCCGCTGACCGGGTTTAGAGCCTTTGAATCCAGCATTGACTGTCGTATCCTCGGTATTGTCGCTGTTAATGCGGCGCTTATGTTTGTTGCGACGTGACCTGCCATTGCCATCCTTGGTATCCTAAGTACCATGGTTCTTTGATATGTTATTGCTGCGAGCCAGCCAGCTGTCTTCTCCCGCACAAAAGCGGGTCATGAGTGTCGTGAGGGCTGCCATAGATTTTGGCTTTTCCTGACCAAGGTGCCGGGCGAGCCACTCGTCGCGGATGTTGTGCTTAAAAGCTGCTAGGGCCTCTGCATCCGGACAGTCGATGATTTGATTTTTCTTTGTTAGGAACCGTGTCCAGAATTTCCTAGCCGATTCCTCTGGTTGCTGAATTATGTGGCTCAAGTCATCGGCATCTGGTGGTCGCACGTAAGTGCCCTGGAAGTTGCCGAGGAATGCGGCTTCCAGATCCTCCCAACAGCCAATGGACTCTGCTGGCAAGCTATTGAGCCAATGCTGAGCTGGTCCTTTGAGCTTGAGTGGGAGGTATTTAATGGCGTGTAGATCATCACTGCGGGCCATGTGGATATGCAGGAGAAAATCCTCGATCCATACCGCAGGATCTGTTGTGCCGTCGTATGATTCTATATTTACGGGTTTGAAACCCTCTGGGATTTGATGATCCATTACTTTGTATGTGAAGCATAGGGGGTGTGCGGCGCCTCTGTACTGGGCTATGTCGCGACGCAGCTCGAATGAGTCTTGCCCGTTGTGTTCGGCTCGGCCGGACTTACTTTTACTGTATCCGGCGTGATGATTATCGTCTTGCATAGTGGCGCACCCTCATGATCCGTAGATCGATCTTGCATGTTTTGCTTTGTCCTCCAATATGTCTCGCAGGTCTGGCGTATTTCCCCATGCCCTTTTACTTGAATGGCGTCGGGGTGCGGGCTGAGCTTTTGGCTGGAATGCCTCTCTGTCATGGCCACGAGGTGGCCGATCAGCCACGTCATACGCCGGGGATGTAGGTTTCGGTGCTTCCTCCTCCAGTCAGGGTAGCAACCTGCACTTTGGGTAACTCTTGGAGGGGCGTTCGAGTTTATATTCCTCGGCCGCCAGGACTTCAGTCCATTTGTCAGCTAGCAAATCTTGATCAGCTTGAAGCTGCTGCTGCTTTTTCTTAAGGCTATTTGTCGTGGCTATAAGCCGGTGCTTGAAGCGCTCTTGTTCGACAGGATCCTCTGGCACAACGAATTCGTCATCGTAGAGGCTTGCCTCGTCTTCGGAGGGAGGCATGTAATTATCATCCTCCGCCTCTCCATCCGCCGCTCTCTTGGGAGGGCTGGCTCCTCCATCCTCCTGCTCTAAATCTTGTTGGAGGGGATTGTTGTTGTCTTCGGCACTGTCTGGAGTGCTATTATCTCCGGTGCCGGTATCACCACTTTTTTCTTGGCGGGACTTAGAGCGGCACCGCTAACGCTGGCGCTTGGGTTGCTTTTTGGAGGGGTCATCCTCCATTGTCTCGTCGCCATTGCCTTCTTTGGGTGTGTCCACCATGTATATATCGTATGATGAGGTGGTTGTCCAGTGCCCTGTGGGCAGTGGTTCCTCTTCGTCTCCCGCATCGTCGTCCATACCGTCGATGTCTTCAGAGTCGAAGTCGAGCATGTCGGTTAAGTCGTCGACAGTGGCTACTAAGTGGGTGGTGGGTGGGCGGCGAATTTCTTCGTCATCCGCATCCCAATCCTGCCGGACATAGTTCGGCCAGGATCCTCCTGACGAGGAGAGAGACCTTAATGAGTTCAGCATGTCGCCGAAGGGTGAGTGGTGAAAAATATCCGCGGAGGTAAACTCCATGATCGGCGCCCAATTGGATTCAACAGGAACGGGCGCAGGCGGTTCAGAGTCCGTGGCCAGAGAAGGATCCGACAGTTTGGCGACACGGCTCTCGCGAAGGGTAAGGTCGATATTCGGCTCGATCGCCGCTAAGGATATGGCCTCCATGACGGGGTCTATCCACCCGTCCATGGATGGCGCAACTGGCTCCGAATTGAGGCTCGGAGCGGCTGCCGGTGCGATCTCCTGAATACGGTCCGATGGTAGAGCTAAATCGTACTCATCGTGACCGCGTGGCGCACAAAGCAGGGGCTCGAATCCGTCGAAGATCAAGTCTCCGCGGATATCGGCCGTGTAATTTAAGCTTCCAAACCTGACCTGGTGGCCAGGGGCATAACTTTTGATCTGCTCCAGATGGCCAAGCGAGTTGGCCCGCAGTGTGAAGCTGCTGAACACAAAGATCTGTCCGGGGAGAAAAGTCTCACCCTAGACTGCTTCGCTATCGATGATAGTAGGAGCCATCAAGCCTAACGGCGACGACATAGAGGAACTCTCAATGAAAGCACCAATGTCGGTGTCAAAACCGGCGGATCTCGGGTAGGGGGTCCCGAACTGTGCGTCTAAGGCGGATGGTAACAGGAGGCAGGGGACACGATGTTTTACCCAGGTTCGGGCCCTCTTGATGGAGATAAAACCCTACGTCCTGCTTGATTTATTCTTGATGATATGAGTATTACAAGAGTTGATCTACCATGAGATCGGAGAGGCTAAACCCTAGAAGCTAGCCTATGGTATGATTGTATGTTGTCCTACGGACTAAAACCCTCCGGTTTATATAGACACCGGAGGGGGCTAGGGTTACACAAGGTCGGTTACAAAGGAGGAGATATCCATATCCGTACTGCCTAGCTTGCCTTCCACGCCGAGTAGAGTTCCATCCGGACACGAGACGAAGTCTTCAATCGTGTATCTTCATAGTCCAACAGTCCGGCCAAAGGATATAGTCCGGCTGTCCGAGACCCCCTAATCCAGGACTCCCTCCACTACCTTCTCCTTTTTTGTCTTCTCCACAACCACCATTCTATTCCACATATAGTGCTAATCACATAAAGATGTGAACTAGATTATTGACTGTAGTGCAAGTGGGAGACTGAAGGAAATATGCCCTAGAGGCAATAATAAAGTTATTATTTATTTCCTTATTTCATGATAAATGTTTATTATTCATGCTAGAATTGTATTAACCAAAACCTTAGTACATGTGTGAATACATAGACAAACAAAGTGTCACTAGTATGCCTCTACTTGACTAGCTCGTTGATTCAAAGATGGTTAAGTTTCCTAGCCATAGACATGAGTTGTCATTTGATTAACGGGATCACATCATTAGAGAATGATGTGATTGACTTGACCCATTCCGTTAGCTTAGCACTTGATCATTTTAGTTTACTGCTATTGCCTTCTTCATGACTTATACATGTTCCTATGACTATGAGATTATGCAACTTCCGATTACCGGAGGAACACTTTGTGTGCTACCAAACGTCACAATGTAACTGGGTGATTATAAAGGTGCTCTACAGGTGTCTCCGATGGTACTTGTTGAGTTGGCATAGATCAAGATTAGGATTTGTCACTCCGATTGTCGGAGAGGTATCTCTGGGCCCTCTCGGTAATGCACATCACTATAAGCCTTGCAAGCAATGTGACTAATGAGTTAGTTGCGGGATGATGCATTACGGAACGAGTAAAGAGACTTACCAGTAACGAGATTGAGCTAGGTATTGAGATACCGATGATGGAATCTCGGGCAAGTAACATACCGATGACAAAGGGAACAACGTATGTTGTTATGCGATTTGACCGATAAAGATCTTCATAGAATATGTAGGAACCAATATGAGCATCCAGGTTCTGCTATTGGTTATTTACCAGAGACATGTCTCTATTATGTCTACATAGTTCTCGAACCCGTAGGGTCCGCACGCTTAAAGTTCTGTGACGATCGATATTATGAGTTTTTGTGTTTTGATGTACCGAAGGTAGTTCGGAGTACCGAATATGCGGACATGACGAGGAGTCTCGAAATGGTCGAGACATAAAGACCGATATATTGGATGACTATGTTCAGACACCGGAAGGGTTCCGGGAGGTTTCAGACATATACCAGAGTACCCGGGGAGAAGAGAGAGGGCAGCCAGGAGGTGGCGAGCGGCCCCCTTGCCCTAGTCTGAATTGGACAAGGGGAACGGGCGGCGGCCCCCCTCTCCTTCCTTCTCTCCACCTCCTCCTCCCCCCTTCTCCTTCTTGGAATAGGAAAGGGAGGGGGCAAACCTACTTGGAGTAGGATTGCCCCCCCTTGGGCGCGCCTCTCCCCTGGCCGGCCCTCTCCTCCTCCCCCTTTATATACGAGGGTAGGGGGCACCCCAAAGACACAACAATTGATCTGTTGATCTCTTAGCTGTGTGCGGTGCCCCCCTCCACCATAATCCACCTTAGTTATATCATAGCGGTGCTTAGGTGAAGCCTTGCGATGGTAGCTTCATCAACGTCGTCACCATGCCGTCGTGCTGATGAAACTCTTCCCCGAGCTCTACTGGATCGTGAGTTCGCGGGACGTCACCGAGCTGAACGTGTGCTGAACGCGGAGGTGCCGTACATCCGGTGCTGAGGATCGGTCGATCATGAAGACGTACGACTACATCAACCACGTTGTTACAATGCTTCCGCTTAACGGTCTACGAGGGTACGTGGACGACACTCTCCCCTCTCGTTGCTATGCATCACCATGATCTTGCGTGTGCGTAGGAATTTTTTTGAAATTACTACGTTCCCCAACAGTGGCATCTAAGCCAGGTTTATGCGTAGATGTTATATGCACAAGTAGAACACAAGTGAGTTGTGGGCGATACAAGTCATACTGCTTACCAGCATGTCATACTTTGGTTCGGCGGTATTGTTGGATCAAGCAGCCCGGACCGACATTACGCGTACGCTTACGCGAGACTGGTTCTATCGACGTGCTTTGCACACAGGTGGCTGGCGGGTGTCAGTTTCTCCAACTTTAGTTGAACCGAGTGTGACTACGCCCGATCCTTCTTGAAGGTTAAAACAGCACTAACTTGACGAACTATCGTTGTGGTTTTGATGCGTAGATTAGAACGGTTCTTGCTCAGCCCGTAGCAGCCACGTAAAACTTGCAACAACAAAGTAGAGGACGTCTAACTTGTTTTTGCAGGGCATGTTGTGATGTGATATGGTCAAGACGTGATGAGATATAAATTGTTGTATGATATGATCATGTTTTGTTAAAGTTATCGGCAACTGGCAGAAGCCTTATGGTTGTCTCTTTATTGCATAAGATGCAAACGCCATACAATTGCTTTACTGTATCACTGTGCGATAGCAATAGTTGCAAGAGCAATAGTTGGCGAGACGACCATATGATGACACATTGATAGAGATCAAGATGATGGAGATCATGGTGTCATGCCGGTGACGATAAAGATCGTGACGGTACTTAGGAGATGGAGATCAAAGGGACAAGATGATGATGGCCATATCATATCGCTTATATTGATTGCATGTGATGTTTATCCTTTATGCATCTTATTTTGCTTTGTTTGACGGTAGCATTATAAGATGATGTCTCACGAAATTTCAAGGTAAAAGTGTTCTCCCTGAGTATGCACCGTTGCCAAAGTTCGTCGTGCCGAGACACCACGAGATGATCGGGTGTGATAAGCTCAACGTTCATCTACAACGGGTGTAAGACAGTTTTACACATGCAAAATACTCGGGTTAAACTTGACGAGCCTAGCATATACAGATATGGCCTCGGAACACTGAGACCGGAAGGTCGAGCGTGAATCATATAGTTGATATGATCAACATAGTGATGTTCACCATTGAAAACTACTCCATTTCACGCGATGACCGGTTATGGTTTAGTTGATTTGGATCACGTGATCACTTAGATGATTAGAGGGATATCTATCTAAGTGGGAGTGCTTAAGTAATATGATTAATTGAACTTTAATTTATCATGAACTTAGTCCTGATAGTATTTGCATAAACTATGTTGTAGATCAATAGCTCGCAATGTAGCTCCCCGTTTATTTTGATATGTTCCTAGAGAAAAACTAAGTTGAAAGATGTTAGTAGCAATGATGCGGATTGGATCCGTGATCTGAGGATTATCCTCGTTGCTGCACAGAAGAATTATGTCCTTGATGCACCTCTAGGTGATAGACCGATTGCAGGAGCAGATGCAAACGTTATGAACATTTGGCGAGCTCGATATGATGACTACTTGATAGTTTAGTGCACCATGTTTACGGCTTAGAATCGGGGCTTCAAAGACGTTTTGAACGCCACGGAGCATATGGGATGTTCCAAGAGTTGAAATTAGTATTTCAGACTCTTGCCCATGTCGAAAGGTATGAGACCTTTGACAAGCACTTTGCCTACAAGATGGAGGAGAATAGCTCAGCTAGTGATCATGTGCTCAGAATGTCTAAGTACTACAATCACTTGATTCAAGTGGGAGTTAATCTTCCAGATAAGATAGTGATTGACAGAGTTCTCTAGTCACTATCACCAAGTTACTAGAACTTCGTGATGAACTATAATATGCAAGGGATAACGGAAATGATTCCCAAGCTTTTCGTGATGCTGAAATCAATGAAGGTAGAAATCAAGAAAAACATCAAGTGTTGATGGTTGACAAGATCACTAGTTTCAAGAAAAGGGCAAAGGGAAGAAGGGGAACTTCAACAAGAACGGCAAGCCAGTTGCTGCTCAAGTGAAGAAGCCCAAGTCTAGACCTAAGCCTGAGACTAAGTGATTCTACTGCAAAGGGACTGATCACTGGAAGCAGAACTGCCCCAAGTATTTGGCGGATAAGAATAATGGCAAAGTGAACAAAGGTATATTTGATATACATGTTATTGATGTGTACTTTACTAGTGTTTATAGCAATCCCTCTGTGTTTGATACTAGTTCAGTTGCTGAGATTAGTAACTCGAAACGGGAGTTGCAGAATGAACAGAGACTAGTTAACGGTGAAGTGATGATGTGTGTTGGAAGTGGTCCCAAGATTGATATGATCATCATCGCACACTCCCTATACTTTCGGGATTAATATTGAACCTAATTAAATGTTATTTGTTGTTTGCATTAAGCATGAATATGATTTGATCATGTTTATTGCAATACGGTTATTCATTTAAAGTCAGAGAATAATTGTTGTTCTGTTTACATGAATAAAACCTTCAATGGTCATACACCCAAGGTGAATGGTTTATTGAATCTCGATCGTAGTGATACACATATTCATAATACTGAAGCCAAAATATGCAAAGTTAATAATGATAGTGCAACTTATTTGTGGCACTGCCGTTTAGGTCATATTGGTGTAAAGCGCATGAAGAAAAACCATGTTGATGGGCTTTTGGAATCACTTGATTATGAATCAGTTGATGATTGCAAACCATGCCTCATGGGCAAGATGACTAAGACTCCGTTCTCCGGAACAATAGAGCGAGCAACAGACCTGTTGGAAATAATACATACTGATGTATGCAGTCCGATAAGTGCTGAGGCTTGCGGCAGGTATTGTTATTTTCTGACCTTCACAGATGATTTGAGTAAGATATGGGTATATCTTCTTAATGAAACATAAGTCTGAAACATTTGAAAAGTTCAAAGAATTTTAGAGTGAAGTGGAAAATCATCATGACAAGAAAATAAAGTTTCTACAATCTGATCGTGGAGGAGAATATTTGAGTTATGAGTTTGGTCTTCACTTGAAACAATGCGGAGTAGTTCCGCAACTCACGCCACCTGGAACACCACAGCATAATGGTGTGTCCGAACATCGTAACCGTACTTTATTACATATGGTGCAATCTATGATGTCTCTTACTGATTTACCACTATCGTTTTGGGGTTATGCATTAGAGACAGCTGCATTCACATTAAATAGGGCACCATCTAAATCCATTGAGACGAGGCCATATGAATTGTGGTTTGGCAAGAAACCTAATCTGTCGTTTCTTAAAGTTTGGGGCTATGATGCTTATGTGAAAAAGTTTCAACCTAATAATCTCGAACCCAAATCGGAGAAATGCGTCTTCATAAGATGCCCAAAAGAAACTGTTGGGTACACCTTCTATCACATATCCAAAAGGCAATATCTTTGTTGCTAAGAATGGATCCTTTCTAGAGAAGGAGTTTCTCTCGAAAGAAGTGAGTGGGAGGAATGTAGAACTTGATAAGGTAATTGTACCTTCTCCCGAATTGGAAAGTAGTTCATCACAGAAATCAGTTCTAGTGATTCCTACACCAATTAGTGAGGAAGCTAATGATGATGATCATGAAACATCAGATCAAGTTACTAGCGAACCTCGTAGGACAACCATAGTACGGTCCGCACCAGAGTGGTACGGTAATCCTTTCTGGAAGTCATGTTACTAGGACCATGACGAACCTACGAACTATGAGGAAGTGATGATTAGCCCAGATTCCGCGAAATGGCTTGAGGCCATGAAATCTGAGATGGGATCCATGTATGAGAACAAATTATGGACTTTGATTGACTTTCCCGATGATCGGTGAGTCATTAAGAATAAATGGATCTTCAAGAGGAAGACGGACGCTGATAGTAGTGTTACTATCTACAAAGCTCGAATTGTCGCAAAATGTTTTCGACAAGTTCAAGGTGTTGACTACGATGAGATTTCTCACTCGTATCGATCCTTAAAAGTCTGTCCGAATCATGTTACACTACAAAAAAAAATACACTTCCGTGATGATACGTGTTTATCACAGTAGGTCGCTTTTTTTTTTCATGCATGTACATCCATGACAAATTTATGACAGAATCAAGATAGTCATACATGTGTTGTCATAGAAGTGTTCCATGACATTACCAAAATTATCATCACGGAAGTGTCCACTTCCATGACGATAAATCGCGCGTCACAGAAGTGCTTTCGTCAAGGGTGACCGACACGTGGCATCCACCGTAACGGAACGCCGTTAAGCTATCGGGTCGGGTTTTGGATCTGATAACTCGTTAACAGCCCCGACCAATGGGGATTTTCCACGTGTAAAATCATCATTGGCTAGAGGAAACACGTGTCGGCTCATCGTTGGGACAGATGTCATCCACTCACTGGACAGAAGGCGCCTATGATACATCGACACGTGGCACGACCCAACAGTGGCCCATTCCTGTGAAAAGGCCGGCCCATTTGACTTGGTCAAAAGTTGGCGGGCCGGCCCATGGAAAGCCTGTTAACGGCCTGTTCGCATATAGCCCATTTATAGCCCGCTAATCCAAGGCCCGTTACGCCCTATCCGAATTAGGCCCAGTAGCGTCATCTGGGTCGTCCAATATGATTTCAGCCCGTTTTCACTTCTGGCCCATGTATAGCCCATGACGTCTTTCGGCCCATATGAGGCCCTTTGTAATTCTTGGCCCATTAGCGGCCCGTGCTGAAACTGGCCCGTAATGAACAGTGTATTACTTTACACCCATTAACGGCCCGTGGTGAAACTGGCTTGTAATGAACAGTGTATCACTTTATACCCATTAACGGGTCGTTATTCCGTTGGGTCATTTCCAGCCCAAGTTAACTTTCGGCCTTCTGAGGGCCCATTTATTCTTGGGCTCATTTGCAGCATTCGGTTACTTACGGCCCGTTACTGTCATTTTCTGTTTGTGGGCCAAATTCAGCCCGTCGTTACGGTCGGCCCGTTTGCGGACCGTTAGTCTGTTGGGCCATTTTCATAGCATCACCAAATACGGCCTATTAATGGCCCATTATGGTCAGCCCATTAAACGTACGATTTCCATTAAAGGCCCATCTACGGCCCATTAAAGGCCCGTACAAGACCCATAAATGAGCCGGCGACCCATGGATCCTACGAGACGTACAAGGCCCATGGATCCTACGAGACGTAGAAGGCCCATGGATCCTACGAGACGTAGAAGGCCCATGGATCCGGCGGCCCGTGAAGGGCCATGGTCGGGCGAATTGGCCCCCGTTTGAATGATATAGCATATTCAAAGAATTATCCTACTCAATACTATCACCTCTAAAAAGCCTACACTATTACAACAAAGAGATCAAGGCATAGAAAGGTAGAATAATCCTACACTATACAATAAAGAAATTACAGCCGATTATACCCACTGGGCATTATGGTTCGGCACAGGTGATAATAAAGCATACACAAACAACAAATTACATACACTGGGCAAATACAGCTCATACATCATGGACGCGCATCAACTTAACTCCAATTGAACTATAATCTCTTCAGAAAATAGGATTGGCCGGATTCAGATAGCACAAATTTCAGTCTGCAAAATCTCCAATTCGTTCATGGTTACCTTAGTGTCTTGTTTCATTTTTTGACTCCTACATCTAATACATGCATGTCCAGTCTCAACTTGTTGATTATACGTTGACAATCATGTACACGTTGTCTTGCCACCTCTAGTTGATGCTCGAGAACATCAGCACATTCCAATTCCAATCCATAATCATTCAGTAACGGCCATGCCGCACTGCTCGCAGATCTTTGTGTTGATGTCACTTCATCCTGAAATGTTTCTGTAAGTACACATGACTAGGGCAAAAATATAGTTACAACAGTGAAGCGAACAAGACACTATTTTGTACTACATGGCAAAACAGGACTAACAATAATGTTACACGTCACTTTCAAAAAAATGTTACACGTCATGAAGCATAAGCAGGTGATATTTTAAAAATTATAAAAAAGATAGTCTGTGCAGCCTGCATACAGAAATCCCTCTTAGCTCACCAGAGGAGCATGATGTTGGGGCCCAATTGAAAACACAGACAAGTTACAAATTTAGACAGCACATTGCATATAAGTAAGCAAGCAGTTGGCCATTCTGTGCCTCAATTAAAGTCTTAGGGAGCATAATGAACAGCAGAGGGTTTCATACAAACATACTACAGCAGGCAAAACTATGCAATCATTAGCGTAGTATAAACTAGATTGTGAGCCTCATGCAATAATAGTTGGTTAATAGACTTCAAAGCTTCAAGCACACTTCGGCAGAGTAATTAAATGGTAAGGCCTTTAATTATGTCAACTAATAGTGATACAAGTACCGAACATCAGGCATGATTATTTGGGCATCTCATTAACTGAGGACAAATAAAGCAATTGAAAAGAGAAAATTAACTATGCCTGAAACAAACAAGGAATTGAATTGTTGAGTTGCATACGGTGACTTACCTTAGCAGGTTGAAGAGGCTCAGCGCAGCTCCTACTTCTCTTGCAAGGCTCCTTCCTAACATCTTGTACTTGGAAATCCTCAATCTTATCTTCATTGCACCCCCTCTGCAAGGTGACACAAACTAGTTACTCGTTTCCTTGGAAGATAAATATGCATACTTTCCAGTCTGTGAACACAAAAGAATGAGATTATAACAAAACAACACCACATAATGAAACATGCCGCATCTCTTGCACTTGCACACAATGAAATGAGCATTTACTATGTCTGCACTATGTAAAAACTAGGCATACCTTCAAACTGGATCTCCAGGTACTCTTGGAGAGCCTACTGTAGTGTACAACCAAACCTTTATGTCACCTATGAGTTAGACAAGGCCCCACTACAGCAGCCCTTAGTGTTTAAATCATTGACAAGCTCTGTTAGAGTGTTATGTCAAGAACAGCAAGTAATCAAAGCAAACAGTCCTAGTATGGCTGGCTGATGCAAACAAGCAATTGAACAGATGTGTGAGCAAATCTTACATATCAAGAAAAGAAGCAAAGAAGGAGGCTTAAAGACCATCACTTGACTGACCAGATTTAAGGGGCATTTAAACATCATGTGCAACGTATGAACTAACATAAACATTGCATATTTCTAGATTCTACAACGGAATGCACATGTATTAGGTTATGCCATGTATGATGATGCCTAAATGTACAGATAGCAGGCATGAGTGATTCATCATTGCGCGCATAATTGAATTGCGGGTTAAGGGCCAGTTCGATTCTGCCTTTTCAGGGTATATTGTCAAAATAAGCCATAAAAGATGTAAAGAAGTCATTTTTGAGTTATGGGCTTGGGCTTAACTAATTTCGCTTTGGAGGGGGGTGTTTCGGGTAGAACCTCACTAAAAATTAAAGGGAAGGGGAATAGTGAAATGACTGTTGTCTGACTATATTACATTCAAAATGCAACTGCTGACGCCCATGTCACACCTGACCCTCAAGTAAAAACAAACAAGCAAGCATTCATTGCCCTGCCCGCTTGCATCTCCTCTCCCCTTTCCACTATACGATGAATTGCTATGAGCTGCTTCTGCTGCTGCTATATGATGCATTGCTATGAGCTGCTCCTGCTGCTGCTATATGATGAATTGCTATGAGCTACTGCTGCTGTATGATGAGTTGCTATGAGCTGCTGCTGCTATATGATGAATTGATATGAGCTGCTGCTGCTGCTATATGATGAGTTGCTACAAGCTGCTCCTGCTGTTGCTATATGATTAGTTGCTACAAGCTGCTCCTGCTGCTGCTATATGATGAATTGCTATGAGCTGCTCCTGCTTCTGCTATATGGTGAATTGCTATGAGCTGCTCCTGCTGCTGCTATATGATGAATTGCTATGAGTTGCTGCTGGTATATGATGCATTGCAGACTGCTGCTGCTGCTATATGATGAGTTGCTATGAGCTGTTGTTGCTGCTATATGATGCTTTTAGGTGGTGCTGCTATACGATAATAACCAGCCACTTGGACCATCGAATTTCAATAAATAATTGTTCTTCATTTAAATGTGGGTCATGCATTCTTCGTTTAAATTAGGCAATGGGATCTCTATGGAGAACATTGACCAAAGTAGATTGTGCCAAGTAGATGGTATCTTTGTATTTGCATTTTGAGAAAATAGTGATGGTCTGTTTTCTATCATATTAATTACTGCACTGGGTTCAATTTGTGATGTTTGCAAGTCAAATTAATTTCCATATGGGCAGCAAAATGAAAAAAATATAATGCAATCTAGACTTTCCACTGATCATACCAAAGATAAGCTGAAAACGCAATGAAAATAACTAGTTGGCTTATTACATGGAGCTTATATTCACAGGTGCTTATTTTCTTAGGATAACTCGTAATAACTATCCCTAAGAAACTTGGCTAATAAAACTGGCATACAAATAACATGTCACGATGATTGCAATGGAGGAGTGATGTACCATGGCACACTGTATAGGCTCACCGCTGCCTCTCCTTTTTTGCGATGTTCCATGAAATTGCCACATACATCTTGTACTTTTTCATTGTGTAACCCTATCTGCAAGTTGACACGGCTAATTTCAGACATCTCTACATGATACTACATTGCATATCCCTTGCGCATATTTAAACCACCAATTAACGATTGTGTGCGTACCATAAACTAGCCATGACTCTGTATGCTGGACTAGCAGGCACTCTAAGGGAGCCTAATGTAGTGCACTGGAATTCCTACATGCCACCTACGATTTTGTGTAATGTACTGCCCCTGTTCCTAAATATATGTCTTTGTAGAAATTCCAGTATGGACCAAATACATATGTATATAGATGCATTTTCGAGTGTAGATTCACTCATTTTGCTTCGTATGTAGCCTATAGTGGAATCTCTAGAAAGACTTATATTTAGGAACGGAGGTACGAGGTAGTATCATGTATGACATCTACATATCTAATTTAGCAGCCAGTAGTAGAAATCATTGTCTGCACAAAGGGATTACTGGTCGAAAATCCTAACAAAGCATGCTGGCAGGCACAGAACAATACAAGAGAGAGAGACGCGCTTACAAGATCATACCAATGCCTCAGTCCAGGATCTTGGTTGGCCAAGCTGTTAGATCCAGAAGAAACATCGTCCTTGTAGTTTTTGCCAGCTGCATAACAGGTAACAGCGACCGGTTAGTATATTTGAAGTACATCAGGCAGGTGATGCTAGAAGGGTTTAAAGGTGACAAGTACCTAGGCCGTGGCGGGTGCTTGGCATCTCTCCAAACTGTGGGAATCAGGTTAGAAACGTCGAAGGTGATGACGCTGCGCTGGCTGTCAGGGTCCGGTAAGGAGATCTAGAACCGTCGAGTAGGGTGTTTGTGGAGCGGCTCCGGTAGGGTGGACTATGGTGTGGGCGAAGTGGATCTATGGCCGTGGACGAGGGTGTAGGTGAAGGTGCTCCGGTGGTTGGGTTAAGGATGGTGTCGACGATGCGGATCTGCGGCCATGGACGAGGCGTCAGAAGCTGCTCCGGTGGTTGGGTTAAGGGTGGTGTCGACGATGCGGATCTGCGGCCGTGGATGGGGCATCAGAAGCTGCTCCGGTAGGTTGGATGAGGGTGCGAGGAAGCGGATCTGAGGCCGTGGACTTGTGAGTTGGCAAAGCGGCCCCGGTAGGGTTGAGAATGATATAGGCGAAGCTACTCCGGTAGGGTTGAGGAAGGTGTCGGCGAAGCGGCTCCGGTAGGGTTGAGGAAGGTGTCGGCGAAGAGGATCAGAGGCCGTCGATGGGGGCGTCGGTGGGACGGCTCCGGGGGTGTGGACGAAGCGTCTCCGGTGGGGAGTACGAATGAGCCGCTGCAGATGCGCGGCGGTTGACGAGAGTACCGGCGAAGCAGATCCGGCGCCGTGGACAAGGCCGGCACTGAATGGGCTGTGGTACAGTGGTGGATGAGCAGTCTACTTGTTTCTAGGGGAGGTGGGAGGGGTAGATGCGGCCGCAGAAGCAGATCCGGCGAGGTGGACGCCACTGGCAGTGAATGGGCTATGGTACGCCGGTGGATGAGCAGTCTAGGGTTTCGAGAGGGGAGGGGAGAAAGGGCGATGAAGTACGGACGGCGTGATGTAAGATGCTCTGGTGTTGTGGAGTGTGGAGTTAGTCGTTTTTGCGGGAGGGGGAGAGGAAATGGGGGTGCCATGTAGTGGGGGAACCGGAAGTTACCAAAGCAGCGCCGACCTATCATGTAGATGAGGGCGGTATTGTAACTGTTGGTCTCCGTGCACCAAGGACAAAAGGGGGATTTTGCATGCTAAAGACTAAGGTGGCGGAAATTTTAGAAGGAGGCGGGAGATTTTGCCGCCCGCGGGATCGTTCGTATCCAGTTTCAACTAATTTTGGACCGTGCTAGCAGGAAGGTCATGCTAGACTGTGTACATGGGGCACGCATCAGCAGTTAATAACTGGTGTGAAGTCCACCCCAGAAAAAATACAATAACTCGGGATGATGCGCCGATAACTTGGACGTTCACACGGGCACGGCCAATCGTACGGGTGTAGTGGCGCGTTCACAAAAAAAGGGATCAAACGCTCAGCCTATGTATTTCTCGTGTAAATAGATAATTTAGTGCCATTGGTTATTTACTTTAAACACAATGCATTGACGTGTTAGTGTAGAGGCGCACAAAAAGAAATGGATATTGTAGTCAGGTACTTAAAAGTGTTACCTCATATGATTACATAGCCTCCATTTCATAAATTGTGTACCCATTGAATTCATATATGAATATTACATATATTACTTCAAAATAGAAACTTAAATTATCCAAGACTAATGAATTTTAATGCAAGAGTAACAATGGTGCATGTTCATGACAGCTACATTGGTTGTTTGAAGAAGCATCACTGTAACTTTGGCATGCACAACTAAAAAGGCTTATTTAAATAGAAAATATGTGATGTTTGAGTGTCCAATCTTTATAGCGTTGAATCGATATTGTACCTTTGGCCACGATACGAAGTAGATATTGACTTATGTTCAAGCGATGCACATCCACGATCGCTAGATAGTGATACGTGAATGAATTGTGCAATCTCTCTCACACGCATACATATCTCATTTCCCTGTGGGCATCGGAATCACACACGCGCACTTCGTGTATTTCTCTCCCTCCGTTAGGGTTAAATTCGTCTTTCTACCCCATCCTACAAGTCTCTCACACAGAAACACACACGCTCTCTATGTCTAACACGCCCACCCCTTTAATTCCGCCCACCCACAGCCACTAATGTCTCTCACACATATGCTATCTACCTATCCCTTAATATAGCTAGATATGTGTCACACAAACTTCTTCTCCCTACTAGCAAGATGCCCATGCGTTGCATGGAACATCAAGATGCATTTGTATGAGAAGTTTATCTTGTGGGAGAAAAGGATGAACGAGGGAATGCCTTATTTGCAAATGCGGAGAGGGGTGTGGGTATCTTTTTGCAAAATTGCCATAGTTTCCTTCCTGTTCGTCGGATATAAACTGGATGGACTATATTGCAGGATGGCAGGAACACCATCATCACCAACTCTATTTTTTATAAGGCTAGAGACATGTGAGTGTCACTGGCCCCCTCCCCACACACCCACACTTCCCAACACCGAAGGAGTAGGGTGACACCTCGATCTTGATACTAATCTATTGACTGGCTTCTCTCTCAAACATACACACACACACTACCCGACACCAAAGGAGCTAGTAGGGTGGCACATCGATCTTGATAATAATCTATCTACTCCTCTTTCAAACACACACACACACACACACACACACACACACACACACACACACACACACTCGCTAGTTGTGCCTCTGTGCCTACCGCGCACACTCTCGATACGTCTTCCTCTCCCTCCCCCCCCCCAACAATGACAGCAGAAGGGTGACAACTCGATATGATCATAATCTGTCAATTGGTTTCTCTCTCAAACATTGTGTCTCGGTGCCTCGCTCAGTAGCCCCCTCGATATGTAGACTTCTCACGCGCGCACAGCTGTAGTGACGATGACGCTGAACCCAGTGTGCCTTGTTTTTACCGGCCTCATGTGATAGTTTTCACCCTGTTTCTGTTAATTAACAAGGCAACCTTTTCTTTGTTACTACCAGTGAATCTGAAATCATTCGGGGCAGACATAAAATATATCACTTCAACCCAATTATCGCAGCAACTATTTTAAAAGAAATAAGCTAGCTGCCCGTGCGTTGCACGGAACATCAAGATGCATTTGTATGAGTAGTTTATCTTGTGAGAGAAAGGGTTGAACGAGGGAAGGCCTTATTTGCGAACGTGGAGAGACGTGTGGGTATATTTTTGCAAAATTGCCATAGTTTCTTTCCTATTCGTTAGATATAAATCCGACGGCCTATATTACAGGATGGCACGCACACCATCATCACCAACTCTGTTTTCTACTCCCTCTGTCCGAAAATACTTGTCATCAAAATGGATTAAAAGAGATGTATCTAAAACTAAAATACGTCTAGATACATTTCCTTTTATCCATTTTGATGACAAGTATTTCCGAACGGAGGGAGTATTTGTCTTTTTAGAGATTTCAACAAGTGACTATGACCGGACCTTACCAACATACTCAAAAAAGTAGTCCATAATTTTGATGTTACCCTCTTTTCTTGGCGGTGCGGTTCCATCTGGATACCTCATAAATAAATAAAGTACTACATGATACTAATATATGATACATGGCGCAGGAGTACTAAGTATTATTAATACAGTTTTGCTAGAACTCATCTAGATGAGATATAATTTGGTCTCATTCATCTTTTATAGCCATTGGATGTGATGCTATATAAGATGCGTGTGTGCTGACGTGGGTTGTATTTGTTCTTGTGCAACGAACTGACCACTGCATGTCATGTTTGATAGTCTCAAGTCATTAAAAGCATACAAGCCCCACATCTCTTCTTGGTTGATTCCTCTATTTATGTCAAAAAATAAGAAACAACGTGAGAGTTAATGCACCATGCCTATGTGTTTACTATTTGGATTTCGTAAGATGACTTAATACTCACCTAGACGGAGGGAGTATTCGATTTGACAGCGGGCGGCGCAGTTCCCGATATGGCTTTAATGCAGACGAGGGAGGGAGTAGCGGTTCGCGATATGTTGAACGGCCAATGCATCCTCCTTCAATTAATGCATGAGGGAAGTAATGGGAGGAGGTCCGGGAAAAGAGGCTGCACAATGTGAATGCAATGCAGTTTGCCCTCATTGCCCTCATATAAAGGCACCCCTCCATTCCAATGCATCTACCACATCGTACGCACCTAAGCATTTGCCTAAGCACCTACACTAAGCGCAAAAGAGCTCACTCCAGACCCATGGCGGAGATGCTCGTGAGCGGTCAGCGGCTGCGCCGGATGGTCCACGACACCGGCCTGTGGCATGGCACCGAGGATCGTCTCCAGACGGTGTTGGAGACCGGCTGGTAGATGGCCGCCTTCGACGCCAACTACGACTCTCAGTTGGACCAGATGATCGTTGCCACCAGCAACAAGTTCACCGTCCTCAAGAAGCTCACGGACGACATCGTCGTACTCCTCCAGCCCGCGCGCCCGGGCTCCTCATTGCCTACCACCCTAATCGGCCTCCATGGCTAGAACCTCTTTCAAGCACTGGTGGCCCTGTGACTGCCCACCGACGCCACGAAGAATGTCCACCTGGAGTTCGCGCTCGCCGCGAGGCGTCTCGCCCTGCAAGAATTCGTCGACCTACACATCCACATGTACGAGGAAATCGTGTACATAGGTATCTACAAGGCCAGTGAGGACGCTACGATGTTGGCCTTCTCAACTGGCTGGAAGCCTTGGATGCCTTTGCTAAGAAGCACCTCGACCTTGCCACAAAAGCCGCTGCTCCTTAGCCGCCGGTCGGTGGCCCGGCGCACTAAGTTGAGGAGGAGGAGGTCGTACGTTCGTGGATCCATCTTTCTTCTTCCCTTCTGTAACCACCACTGCGATTGCATCATCGTGGCCTTAATTCTGTGCTGTTGCATTCACGTTCCAGTCAATACCGACATGTGCGATCCCTTTGCTTAATTATATGCATCACTGTAACTAGTACTCCATCCGTCAATTTATAAGTTGTGCTTACCTTTTCCATCAACTTCATGCAAAGCGCGGGCATCTTGCTAGAAACACTAGAATATGTCTATATAATCTGTATGTATAGTCCATTTGAAATCTCAAAAAAGACAAATATTTAGGTACGGAGGGAGTAATATATTAGGAGTATATCAAAACAATAGTGATTTCTTTCAAATTTGTGAACAAATACTACTATTCTACTACTTTGGATCCGTCGCAACACACGAGCACATTGCTGGTAAAAGGAAAAGGCCTGTCGCGTTCGCATCGCACCCCCACACGCCCGGGAATCGGGAGTACAACACGGCCCGTCTGGCACGACACATGGCTTAGGGATGGCGTGTTGCCTAGCATTTTCACTTTCATGTGGGACCGTCGTTGAGCAAACCGACACCCCGCCCGCCGCCGGGTTGGAAAAAAGAAACGAGGGGATGATCTAGATGTAGCACGAAAGCCAAGAAATTTGGTGTCAGACGGGGCTCGTTGATAGAGTAGGAGCATTCCGTACTAGTACTACTCCTACTAGTACCAAGTTTGTACTCCTAATACTATATTACTAGTACTACCACTATACAACTAGTAGGTACGTGCACGGCACAACATCGTAGGAACAAAAAACGGGAAGATCTTGTTTTGGGTGATTTATCTATTTTTCAATCAACGTAGTATGAATAATATGATGTGGGGGGCACCCATGAAGCTTATGTGGCTTGGTTGCATGGCTACGGAAGGTTAGAGAAAAATAAATAGATAATGTGTTTAGAGTGCACTCCACTAAATAGATATATATACTTTCGATCCATTGCAACGGACCGGCACATCTATATCTATACCCCCTATATAGTGTGTGAAAAACTTTGAAAGTTGGTCGTTGGATGAAGCCAATCCGACGGAACAAAGATGGAAAATCCGAGCACTACTGGCTGTTGGTTATCATCCACCGGATTCTGCCACATGTATAATTTAGAAGACTCCATGGTTGAACCTAATTCATGACTAAGGGCCTCTTTGATTCATAGGATTGCAGAAACACAGGAATATGAAAAAAGTAGGATTGGAATGTGATAACCCACAAGTATAGAGGATCACAACAGCTTTCGAGGGTAGAGTATTCAACCCAAATTTATTGATTCGACACAAGGGGAGCCAAAGAATATTCTCAAGTATTAGCAGCTGAGTTGTCAATTCAACCACACCTGGAAACTTAGTATCTGCACCAAAGTGTTTAGTAGCAATGTAATATGATAGTGGTGGTAGCGGCAACAAAAGTAAAGACAACAAAAGTAATGTTTTTGGTATTTTGTAGTGATTGTAACAGTAGTAGCGGGAAAGTAAATAAGCGAGAACCAGTATATGGAAAACTCGTAGGCACCGGATCAGTGATGGATAATTATGCCGGATGCGGTTCATCATGTAACAGTCATAACATAGGGTGAGACAGAACTAGCTCCAATTCATTAATGTAATGTAGGCATGTATTCCGTATATAGTCATACGTGCTTATGGAAAAGGACTTGCATGACATCTTTTGTCCTACCCTCCCGTGGCAGCGGGGTCCTATTGGAAACTAAGGGATATTAAGGCCTCCTTTTAATAGAGAACCGGAACAAAGCATTAGCACATAGTGAATACATGAACTCCTCAAACTATGGTCATCACCGGGAGTGGTCCCGATTATTGTCACTTCGGGGTTGCCGGATCATAACACATAGTAGGTGACTATAGACTTGCAAGATAGGATCAAGAACTCACATATATTCATGAAAACATAATAGGTTCAGATCTGAAATCATGGCACTCGGGCCCTAGTGACAAGCATTAAGCATAGCAAAGTCATAGCAACATCAATCTCAGAACATAGTGGATACTAGGGATCAAACCCTAACAAAACTAACTCGATTACATGATAAATGTCATCCAACCCATCACCGTCCAGCAAGCCTACGATGGAATTACTCACGCACGGCGGTGAGCATCATGAAATTGGTGATGGAGGATGGTTGATGATTACGACAGCGACGAATCCCCCTCTCCGGAGCCCCGAACAGACTCCAGATCAGCCATCTCGAGAGGTTTTAGGGCTTGGTGGCAGCTCCGTATCGTAAAACGCGATGATTTCTTCTCTCTGATTTTTTTCCTCTCCGAAAGCAAATATATAGTGTTGGAGTTGGCGTCGGAGGGCATCCAGGGGGCCCACGAGGTAGGGGGGCGCCCCCCCACCCTCGTGGATAGGGTGTGGGCCCCCTGGTCTTCATCTTTGGCAAGGATTTTTTATTATTTTTTCTAAGATGTTTCGTGGAGTTTCAGGTCATTCGGAGAATATATTTTTTCTGCACATAAAACAACATCATGGCAATTCTGCTGAAAACAGCGTTAGTCCGGGTTAGTTCCATTCAAATCATACAAGTTAGAGTCCAAAACAAGGGCAAAAGTGTTTGTAAAAGTAGATACGACGGAGACATATCAACTCCCCAAGCTTAAACCCTTGCTTGTCCTCAAGCAATTCAGTTGAAAAACTGAAAGAAAGAAAGAAAGAAAGAAAGAAAAACTTTTACAAACTCTGTTTGCTCTTGTTGTTGTAACTATGTTAAGCCAGCATTCAAGTTTTCAGCATATATCATAACTAACCACATTTGCAATAATTCTCAGGTCTCATAATTACTCATATCAATAGTATAATCAACTAGCAAGCCATAATAATAAATCTCGGATGACAACACTTTCTCAAAACAATCATAATATGATAGAACAAGATGGTATCTCGCTAGCCCTTTCTGAGACCACAAAACATAAATGCAGAGCACCTTTAAAGATCAAGGACTGACTAGACATTGTAATTCATGGTAAAAGAGATCCAATCATAGTCACACCCAACATAGATTAATAGTGATGAATGCAAATGACAACTGTGCTCTCCAGCTAGTGCTTTTTAATAAGAGGGTGATGACTCAACATAAAAGTAAATGGATAGGCCCTTCACAGAGGGAAGCAAGGATTTGTAGAGGTGCCAGAGCTCGGTTTTGAAATAGAGATAAATTGCATTTTGAGCGGTATACTTTCATTGTCAACGTAGCAACTAAGAGATGGCGATATCTTCCATGCTAAACACATTATAGGCGGTTCCCAAACAGAATGGTAAAGTTTATACTCCCCCTCCACCAACAAGCATCAATCCATGACTTGCTCGAAACAACGAGTGTCTCCAACATACATCAGGTCCCAGGGGGAGTTTTCTTTGTAATTAATTTTGATTTAGTTTGCATAAAGCATGGGACTGGGCATCCCGGTGACTAGCCATTTTCTTGTGAGTGAGGAGCGGAGTCCACTCCTCTTGAGAATAACCCGCCTAACATAGAAGATAAGGACAGCCTTGGTTGATACATGAGCTATTCGAGCATACAAAACAGAATGTTTATTTAAAGGTTTAGAGTTTGGCACATACAAATTTACTTAGAACGGCAGGTAGATACCGCATATAGGAAGGTATGGTGGACTCATCTGGAATAACTTTGGGGTTTAAGGGATTGGATGCACAAGCAGCATTCCCGCTTAGTACAAGTGAAGGCTAGCAAAAGACTGGGAAGCGACCAACTAGAGAGCGACAACAGCCATGTACATGCATTAAAATTAATAAACATTGGATGCAAGCATGAGTAGGATATAATCCACCATGAACATAAATATCGTGAAGGCTATGTTGATTTGTTTCAACTACATGCGTGAACATGTGCCAAGTCAAGTCACTTAAATCATTCAAAGGAGGATACCACCCCATCATACCACATCATAATCATCGCAATAGCATGTTGGCACACAAGGTAAACCATTTTAACTCATAGCTAATCAAGCATGGCACAAGCAACTATGATCTCTAATTGTCATTGCAAACATGTTTATTCATAATAAGCTGAATCAAGAACGAGGGACTCATCATATTTACAAAAACAAAAGAGAGCGAGTTCATACCAGCTTTTCTCATCTCAGTCAGCCCATCATATATCATCATAATTGCCTTTCACTTGCACGACCGAACGGTGTGAATAATAATAAGGGTGCACGTGCATTGGACTAAGCTGGAATCTGCGAGCATTCAATAAATAGGAGAAGACAAGGCAATATGGGCTCTTGGTTAAATCAACAATAATGCATATAAGAGCCACTTCAACAATTTAATTATGGTCTTCTCCTACTGACCCCCAAAGAAAAGAAAAGAAATAAAACTATTTACACGGGAAAGCTCCCAACAAGCAAAAGAAGAACGGGAAATATTTTTGGGTTTTCTTTTTAATTATTACTACTATAGCAGAAAAATAAACTACTACTAATTTTTTTGGTTTTTCCTAAGGTTTAACAAACACACAAGAAGAAAGCAGGAAAAAGAAAATAAACTAGCATGGATATTACAGTGAAAGAGTATGAGCACCGACATCTAGCAATGAGTGTGTGTGAACATAAATGTAATGTCGGTGAGAAATACTCCCCCAAGCTTAGGCTTTTGGCCTAAGTTGGTCTATTGTCAGGGATAGCATGGCGGCTACCCATAGGTGTAGCTGGGGTCATACTGCGACGAAGAATAGTTGGGATCATACTGATGTGCAGCGGTTATCGCCTGCTGAGCTGCAGCGTGGAGTCGAGCTGCCTCCGCTCTCCTCTCGTACTCTTCTGCCTCCTCTCTGGTAATAACATATCTTCTTTTTGTCTGTGAATCAAAGAAGGCAGGAGCAGGGAGAGTAATACGGAAAACATGTCGTTTATCAAAAATTAAATGATATAAGAGAGGTGATTCAGGCCTCTCGACAAATTGGTGCGAAGCCATAGAGTTATAATCTAAATATGCAGGAGGCCGTATCACCCTCACGAATGTCTATCTCAAGAAAATGAGCTAAGCGGGTTGCATAAATTCCTCCAAAGAAATCTCCATTATGTCTATTATGATGCAACCTACGAGCTACAATGGCTCCCATATGATAAGATTGGTCTCCTAACACAGCACTCCTAAGAATGCTAAGATCGGGGACACACATGTGACATGCTTCATCCTCAGCATTTATGCATCTACCGATGAAGAGAGCAAAATAATGTATAGCAGGAAAGTGAATGCTCCCTATGGTAGCCTGCGTTATATCTCTAGATTCCCCCACAGTTATACTAGCAAGAAAGTTTCTAAATTCAGATTTAGGGGGATCCCTAACACTACCCCATGATGGAAGTTTGCAAGCAAAAGTGAAATCCTCTAAGTCCATGGTATAAGATTTGTCATAGAGATCAAACATGACTGAAGGAGAATTATGCGAAGATGAATACTCAAACCTCCTCACAAATGAACTTGTGAGATCATGATACTGGGGGCATTTGTTAGCCTCAAAATCCTCAAGACCGGCATTGCGCAAATATGCTTTGAATTCTTCTTTAATTCCCGCACGGTCCATAAAATTTTCCGACGGTCATTCGCAAGGCCGTACTGGAGCGTCTCTTGGTGGATCCTCGTCAGCATCACGCATAGCAATCCTGGGTCCTTGCTTCTTAGAAGAACCACCTTGGAACATCTTCCTAAGCATATTGTTTTTCTCTGAAAAATTATGAAATTTTTAGTAACTTCAAACAAAAGTGAACCAACTTCAATAAAACTGATAGCAACTACTCCTACAAGTGCCTAGAGCCTATATCAAGCATTAGAACTACTTGGAACCATATAAATTTGGCATGCAAGCTCAAGAACATGGTCACCTATGCAGCACAAATTTGCAAAGAATAAAGCACTAGAACAAAAACTAATTGGACCAATGGAGGAGTCACATACCAAGGAACAATCTCCCCAAGCAGTTTTGCGAGAGGTGCTTTGAGCAAGGAGATCGAAAATCACAGCAAAAGTGGCTGGAACTCATGCTTGAGTTAGTTTTTCGGGTTTGTGTGAGACAGAGGAAGAAGATGGGTGCTGGGATAAGTGGAGGAGGGCCATCATGGGCCCACGAGGCAGGGGCGCGCCCTAAGGGGGGCGCGCCCACCACCCTCGTGGCCGGGTGGCAGCTCCTCCCGCGGTAATTTTTGCATAGTAAATCCTCAAATATTCTCGAAAAAAATCATATTAAATTGGCATAGCATTCTGAGGACTTTTATTTTTAGGATATTTTTATATTACACGGATAAGCCAAGAAACAGATAGAAAAAATACTATTTTTACTTTATTTCTACTAATTAACAGAAAATATAGAGAGGGTACAGAAGGTTGTGCTTCTAGTTTCATCCATCGCATGCTCATCAAAAAGAATCCACTAACAAGGTTGGTCAAGTCTTGTTAACAAACTCATTCCGATAATCATGAAACCGGAGAAATTTCGAATAACACTAAGTTACCTCAACGGGGATATGCACATCCCCTCTAATAAGTATATCATATTTATTTTTGACAGTAGGAAGAGGAAATTCAAAACCTCCAATTATAATCGATGGAATTTTTCCAATGGAGTTGATACTATGAACTTGAGGTTGTTTCCTCGGAAAGTGTATCGTATGCTCATTACCATTAACATGAAAAGTGGCATTGCCTTTGTTGCAATCAATAACAGCCCCTGCAGTATTAAGAAAAGGTCTTCCAAGAATAATAGACATACTATCATCCTCGGGAATATCAAGAATAACAAAGTCCGTTAAAATAGTAATGTTTGCAACCACAACAGGCACATCCTCACAAATACCGACAGGTATAGCAGTTGATTTATCAGCCATTTGCAAAGATATTTCGGTAGGTGTCAGCTTATTCAAGTCAAGTCTATGATATAAAGAGAGAGGCATAACACTAACACCGGCTCCAAGATCACATAAAGCAGTTTTAATATAATTTCTTTTAATGGAGCAAGGTATAGTAGGTACTTCAGGATCTCCAAGTTTCTTTGGTATTCCACCCTTAAAAGTATAATTAGCAAGCATGGTGGAAATCTCAACTTCCTGTATATTTCTTTTATTAGTAATGATATCCTTCATATATTTAGCATAAGGATTTGTTTTGAGCACATCAGTTAATCGCATACGCAAAAAGATAGGCCTAATCATTTCAGCAAAGCGCTCAAAATCCTCATCATCCTTTTTCTTGGATGGTTTTGGAGGAAAAGGCATGGGTTTCTGAACCCAAGGTTCCCTTTCTTTACCATGTTTCCAAGCAACAAAGTCTCTTTTATCATAACGTTGATTCTTTGATTGTGGGTTATCAAGATCAACAGCAGGTTCAATTTCTGCATCATTGTCATTACTAGGTTGAGCATCATCATGAACATCATCATTAATATTTTCACTAGGTTCATGTTCATTACCAGATTGTGTTTCAGCATCAGACATAGATATATCATTTGGATTATCAGGTGATTCAGCAATAGGTTCACTAGAAGTTTGCACAGTTCTATCATTTTTCTTTTTCTTCTTTTTAGAAGAACTAGGAACATCAATATTATTTCTCTGAGAATCTTGCTCGATTCTCTTAGGGTGGCCTTCAGGATACAAAGGTTCCTAAGTCATTCTACCAGTTCTAGTAGCCACTCTAATAGCATAATCATTTTTCTTACTATTCATTTCATCAAGCACTTCTTTTTGAGCTTTAAGCACTTGTTCTACTTGCGTGGTAACCATAGAAGCATGTTTGCTAACAAGTTTAAGTTCACCTTTAATATTAGTCATATAATCACCCAAGCGTCTAATCATATGAGCATTTTCTTTTAATTGTCTACCAAAATAAGCATTGAAGTCCTCTTGCTTAAACATAAAGTTATCAAACTCATCCAAGCACTGACTAGCAATTTTAGTAGGAGGAACTTCAGCTTTATCATATCTATAGAGAGAATTTACCTTTACTACCTGTGTCAGGATATCGGGGTCAGGAGGTTCTTCAATAAATAAAGAATTGAGATCATATGTTTCTTCAGCAGGCGGTATATTAAGACCATGTATTTCTTCAATAGGAGGTAAATTCTTAACATCTTCAGCTTTAATACCTTTTTCTTTCATAGATTTCTTTGCCTCTTGCATATCTTCGGGACTGAGGAATAGAACACCTCTCTTCTTCGGAGTTGGTTTAGGAATAGACTCAGTAATTGGAGCAGGAGCTGGCTCAGGAGGTGCCCAATTATTTTCATTTGTCAACATATTATTCAATAGAATTTCAGCTTCATCCGGTGTTCTTTCCTTGAAAAGAGAACCAGCACAACTATCCAGGTAATCTCTAGAAGCATCGGTTAGTCCATTATAAAAGATATCAAGTATTTTGGGTTTCTTAAGAGGATGATCAGGCAAAGCATTAAGTAACTTGAGAAGCCTCCCCCAAGCTTGTGGGATACTCTCTTCTTTAATTTGCACAAAATTGTATATTTCCCTCAAAGCAGCTTGTTTCTTATGAGCAGGGAAATATTTAGCAGAGAAGTAATAAATCATATCCTGGGGACTACGCACACAACCAGGATCAAGAGAATTAAACCATATCTTAGCATCACCCTTTAATGAGAACGGAAACATTTTGAGTATATAAAAGTAACCCGATCTCTCATCATAAGTAAACAGGGCGGCTATATCATTTAACTTAGTAAGATGTGCCACAACAGTTTCAGATTCATAGCCATAAAACGGATCAGATTCAACCAAAGTAATTATATCAGGATCAACAGAGAATTCATAATCCTTATCAGGAACACAAATAGGTTAAGTAGCAAAAGCAGGGTCGGGTTTCATTTTATCTCTAAGTGATTCTTTGTTCCATTTAACTAATAACCTCTTAAGCTCATATATATCCCTGCAAGCTAAAATAGCGGCAGAAGATTCCATATCAAAAAGATAACCCTCAGGGATAACAGGCATATTTTCATCATCACTATCATCATCGTATTCAGATTCAATAATTTCCTTTTCTCTAGCACTAGCAATTTGTTCATCAAGAAATTCACCAAGGGGCACAGTAGTATCAGGCATAGAAGCAGTTTCATCATAAGTATCATGCATAGCAGAAGTGGCATCATCAATAACATGCGACATATCAGAACGAATAGCAGAAGCAGGTTTAGGTGTCACTAGCTTACTCATAACAGAAGGTGAATCAAGTGCAGAGCTAGATGGCAGTTCCTTACCTCCCCTCGTAGTTGAGGGATAAATTGTTGTCTTAGCGTCTTTCAAGTTCTTCATAGTGTCCAGCAGATATAAATCCCAAGTGACTCAAAGAATAGAGCTATGCTCCCCGGCAATGGCGCCAGAAATTGGTCTTGATAACCCACAAGTATAGGGGATCGCAACAGCTTTCGAGGGTAGAGTATTAAACCCAAATTTATTGATTCGACACAAGGGGAGCCAAAGAATATTCTCAAGTATTAGCAGCTGAGTAGTCAATTCAACCACACCTGGAAACTTAGTATCTGCAGCAAAGTGTTTAGTAGCAAAGTAATATGATAGTGGTGGTAGCAGCAACAAAATTAAAGACAACAAAAGTAATGATTTTGGTATTTTGTAGTGATTGTAACAGTAGCAGCGGGAAAGTAAATAAGCGAGAACCAGTATATGGAAAACTCATAGACACCGGATCAGTGATGGATAATTATGCTGGATGCGGTTCATCATGTAACAGTCATAACATAGGGTGACATAGAACTAGCTCCAATTCATCAATGTAATGTAGGCATGTATTCCGTATATAGTCATATGTGCTTATGGAAAAGAACTTGCATGACATCTTTTGTCCTACCCTCCCGTGGCAGCGGGGTCCTATTGGAAACTAAGGGATATTAAGGCCTCCTTTTAATAGAGAACCGGAACAAAGCATTATCACATAGTGAATACATGAACTCCTCAAACTATGGTCATCACCGGGAGTGGTCCCGATTATTGTCACTTCGGGGTTGCCGGATCATAACACATAGTAGGTGACTATAGACTTGCAAGATAGGATCAAGAACTCACATATATTCATGAAAACATAATAGGTTCAGATCTAAAATCATGGCACTCGGGCCATAGTGACAAGCATTAAGCATAGCAAAGTCATAGCAACATCAATCTCAGAACATAGTGGATACTAGGGATCAAACATTAACAAAACTAACTCGATTACATGATAAATCTCATCCAACCCATCACCGTCCAGCAAGCCTATGATGGAATTACTCACGCACGGCGGTGAGCATCATGAAATTGGTGATGGAGGATGGTTGATGATGACGACGGTGATGAATCCCACTCTCCAGAGCCCCGAACGGACTCCAGATCAGCCCTCCCGAGAGGTTTTAGGGCTTGGCGGCGGCTCCATATCGTAAAACGCGATGATTTCTTCTCTCTGATTTTTTTCTCTCTGAAAGCAAATATATAGAGTTGGAGTTGGCGTCGGAGGGCATCCAGGGGGCCCACGAGGTAGGGGGCGCGCCCTAGAGGGGGGTGCGCCCCCCACCCTCATGGATAGGGTGTGGGCCTCCTGGTCTTCACCTTTGGCGATGATTTTTTATTATTTTTCTAAGATGTTCCGTGGAGTTTCAGGTCATTCCGAGAATATTTGTTTTCTGCACATAAAACAACATCATGGCAATTCTGCTGAAAACAGCATCAGTCCGGGTTAGTTCCATTCAAATCATACAAGTTAGAGTCCAAAACAAGGGCAAAAGTGTTTGGAAAAGTAGATACGACGAGACGTATCAGAATGGCATGTTCATTGGATCCCTATAGGATTTGAGTTTGTTTGATTGTGTCACATGAAAAACAAAGGATTTCTTTCAAGAGGTTGGAGTGCATGTTAGAATTCCTGTGAAACGTAGTACAAATGAATCCTTAGGAAAATATTCTACATGATTCAATCCTACGAATCAAACGACCAACGTAGGAAAATTCCTAAGGATTCTAATCCTTCAAAGATCCTATGAAAATCCTTTGAATCAAACATACCCTAACTTTGCCACAACTAATCTTAGGCAAAGTTATTAGTTCTTCAAAACGAGAGAAACAAGTTGGCAAGCCTAACGGAATCTTGCCACATTTTTTGTGTGTATGTCATGTGGGGCCTTAGTGTGGCTTGCCTAAGGTGTGGCTTGAATCAAACACTCGCCTAAGTTAATCAAACTTGCCTAACCTTACATTCCACCAGATTTTGCCACATGTTAGAATCCAGAAAGCTCCACATGTAGAAGCATAATGCACAAACCACCAGAATCTCATGCGTGCAATGCACGTGTACCTTACTAGTACTAGTTGGTAGTAGTAAGAAACAAATTCCAGTTTTGGCACGAGCTCATACTGCGGGGGCACCACAAGGCCTGCCGCGGGAGTTACATTTCCCTCTCGGGGCCCACGGGACCGAACTTCAGTGGCTTAGTGGTAGAAACAAGAAACGTGATGGTCGCCGTGGTTCAACTTCCATGGACAAGCTGTCATGTCTGCTGACACATGTATATCAAAACTAGAGTGTTTATATTTCAAGCACGTGAACAAGTATTACTCTACTACTTTGGATACATTGCAACGCACGGGCCAGCACATTGGTAGCAGTAGTGTCCATCTCTATCTCTAGAGGCCTTCCCTCGTTCATCCTTTTCTCTCACAAGATAAACTACTCATACAAATGCATCTTGATGTTCCGTAGAACGCACGAGGATGTTTCCTTGGGGGTCTCTCCAGCGCGGCGTGGCCGTAGTTGCAAGTTGACGCCCCTTGAGATGCCGACGTTGAGGGGCACTCGGATTTCCTCTGATGAGCAGGTAAGATGAGTTTGATCACATAGTAAATGCATTCTAAAGACTACTTTCGTGTCCATTTCCTAATTCTCCCCCTGCCCACTGTTTCACAGGTTAGGCTCGGTGCGAGTGGAGATTGGCTTGCATATGTACGGGAGGGTACCAACATCAATTTGCACAACATTTACAATGATGAAACCGTTCCTGTAGAACCTTTGTCCAACATTGGGATCAGCCATGCAACGGGCCACCGCATGAATTGGTACGATGGAACCACGGTGAGATTGAATAAGATAGCACGAACCTTGCACATGGCAGTCAAAGGCGGACCATGCTGTCTGCGGCCGATTTGTTGTCATACGAGTAGGAAGACGATGTGCTCCTTTCTAACCGCATCTGCGCGGTGACAAACCAGGGGACTTATTTTGTATGGGACACATCCTATGATATACTCCCTCTCTCCTAGTTTATTTGTTTTGAATCTTTTCGTTTTATAAGTTTCAAATTCAAATTTAGAGCTCCCCATCACATGTTGAGATTACAATGTCCATTAAATCGTTGCATGCATGTATAGTAAAGAAACAAATCTCGAGTTTGGCACGAGTTCGTGCTGCGGGAGCACCACAAGCCCTGGCGCAGGAGTTACATTTCCCTCTTAGGGCCGTCGGGACTGAGCTTCAGTGCCTTACTACACCTACCTTTGAGTCAATAACATGTGGACCCGATAGGTGACTGGTCCACATGTAATGCTCCCGTAGGCAGAGGGGCAGTGGGGCCAAGAGGGGTGAGCTGCAGGTTAGGGGACGTGTGGTTTCATGGGTTCGAGCGGCATTGTGGGAATCGCGGGTGGCTGTGGTAGAAACTTGATGCTCGCCGCATTTTAGGTGGCCCACATGTCATGTACACAAAGGCAGAGGGGCGGTGCGGCCGAGAGTGGTGAGGCGCATGTCGGGGGGTGTGGTGCCGTGGGTTGGAGAGGCGTCGTGGGAATCGCGAGATGAAACGTGATGGTTGCCGTAGTTGAACTTCCATGGACAAGCTGTCGTGTCTATGGACACATGCACTGCATATCAACACTGGAAGGAGTAGCAGAGAAAGCTATATATGCGGATAAATAGTTCCTTATAGTCAAGCGGAACCACGCTACTACTCTGTTCCAAAGACATGCACACCATCGAAATAGTCCATCTATATCAATATACACCAAGAGGGAATAATTTTTTTACAAGAGAGGAAATAGTTCATCCATCCATAATGCCCTCCTGCTGGTGCAGCCTTTTCTTCTTCTTCTTATTCTTCTTCTTCTTCTTCTTCTTCTTGTTGTTGTTGTTGTTGTTGTTGTTCTCATTCTCTGTGGGAGACGGCTTCGCAACAATCTCTTTGGACCTTGCAGCTATCTCGAAACTCACACGGGCATCGAGGGCAACATATTTTATCCGCTCGTACATCAAGGGATAATTCTCCCATCCAGACGACCTTAATGCCATCGTCTCGTCACCCTTCTGAAGATTTGTACCGAGCACAAAATTTGCTACATCGAACAGGGATGGTGTCTGTTTATCACAAACTTCTACAGGAATTTTGATTCTGGTTTGTAGGTCAGCGATGCTCTTCAAATCAAGCTTGTACGGCTCCAGCTTCTGTTTGTCCCCTTGGATGGCTGCCTCATAGAAGTATACGTCCTCCCGAGACAAGAAATCGTGAAGCTCACCCGGTATGGAGGGCGAGTGCATGATGTGGTACACCAAAACATCATCTTCGAAGCACAGCTGAAGGACGGCGGCGCGCTGGATTTTCCCAGGGGCACGCTCCGTGAACTCTGCGTCGAGACCAATGACCCTCATCTCTACCTTTTCGAGGGAGTTGGATACATTGTTGATCCACTGCCGAACAACCCTTGGGTGGACGGTGACGGTGGCAACTATGCGCATCGAGCCTTCCACGAGGACATGTTGGACGCTAAAAACCTGCATCTCGATCTCTATCGTCATTTGGAGCCGCTGGAATGGAGGGCTATAGTTTGGAGAATTAGGATTAGATGGCTAGTCTAACTGAAGTAGTAGATGACTATTTAAAGAGGTTAAAACAATGTGAACGCAGTGGGGTTTGGATGCAAATGAAGACGAAGGGGAGGTGAAGAAGCCGAGGATAATCGGTTCCCGATGGAGAAGTAAATGGGAGAAGTGGCGTGCAGGCAGTTGATTAGACGGCTAGGTAGACTAAACGAAAAGGCTATGCGGGTAGACTGATGAGTCATGCCTGTTCGTGTACGTGCCCATCCTGGGACCTATGCAAACAGATAAAAAAATGTGTCGTAGTTTTTTTTGAGCGCGTGAGTGGGAGACACAGCATTCTCTGGTTAAGGAATACTCCCTCCGTTTAGGTGAGTATAAGTCACCTTATGAAAATCAGGTTTTCCCAAAACCTTTAGGCGTGGAGCATTAACTTCCTGCTCAATCCCCTCCCAGCCTTGTTAGCCAGCGTTCTCTTCCTCTGCTGCCGCGTTCTACCTTTCCATTTTTCCTCTTCTCAAGTGTGGAACGATCTGCATGCCGTCCTTGATGCACCAGAAGGACCACTGCATGCATCGCGGCAGAGCATTGATTGGGCATGCACGAGAATTTGGTTCTGCTCGCAATATGGATGATACCTTAACGATGAAGTGAACAGGCATGCTAGCACGGGAGACCTATTTACGCTATACAATACTAGAGTACTCATGTACCTACTGGTAGTAGTAGTAGTAGTAGTAGTACAACTGTGGTACACTTGATGGTCAAAATACTATTCATCCGGTCCTCACAGTGAAGTGACAACACCCTGCGCCTGACACTAGTCCAGGCGGCGTGTTCGAGTTACCAAAGTCAGCCTCACCCTGTGCACAGTGCAGTCTATCACCGCCGCTGTACAGCACATTGGCGCCTCGCCTTGTCTCCCTCTCCGCTCCCATAGCACCCCTCCATCTCCATCTCCTTCTCCGTCGCCATCTCACTGTGCCCCCGTGTACCGTCGCCTCACTCGCCTCCCCCAGTACCACTATTCCCTCGCTAGCCGCTCCAGCACCGACATCCTTCTCCCCCGTAAATCAAGCCCCCTTCCACACTCCACCATGGCCGAACGTGAACCGCGCATCATCCATATGAGCCGCGATTGGAGCAATCTCCCCAGTGACATCCTCGACCTCTGTTGTTCGTGTATGGATATGTTGAGCGCCCTGCGGCTGGTTGCATGCTCGAGGGACATGCACACGGCCATCATCGAAGCGAGGACTAAGCTTTTCAAGACACCATGCTTGCTGCTATCTGGTCTTGCGAGATTGGCTCACCATGATACGGAGGTGTGCATGATGCCCCTCGACTTCAATCTGATCTCCATTAGCCGAAACTCCTTTGCAGGTATGTAGTGGGTCGCCGTACATCATTTCTCTCGACATCGATCCGATCACCATCGCCCAAAACTTCTTGGCAGGTATGTACTGGGTCGGCATGAACTCCCACTGGATGGCTGCCTTCAGAGAAGACGGTAAAAAGTTGGTGCTCGTGAACTTCCAGACCTCCCATGAGATTATCCTTCCTCTGTTGTATTATATAGAGTATTACCATCGCGGTCCAAGTCATCTAGATTACTACGTCAGTTGGACGGACCTTGTTTTGTAGAAGATTGTAATCTACCAAGTGCCCACACGACATGCGAATTACGCAGACTTCAAGCTAATTGCCTTGTTCGACCGCGGACTCGCCTATCTTTATGCCGGTGCCTTCTTTAGCTGGAGACAACTCGGCTCGCAGTGGATCATCGTCAAAGCTGATACACACTTCTGTGATGCTATTGAACATAATGGCATCATCTACGCAATCGAAAAAGCAGATGGCACCACGTATTGCTGGGACGGCGCGTGTAAGTTGTTTCCTCTCATGTTAATGATGACGCCATGACACTGTTTGAACTTTTTGTGATGATTGGCATATCTCTGTTTGAGCAGAATTTGAGTAGAACTATGGCAATGTATTAGAGACGCCGTAAATCAGCTATATTTGGAATGAGTTAATTCATGCGATTGTGACCATGTCATTACAGCCAATTTGTACCCTGAATAATCAAACGGTTAGGAATATATGGATATTATCCTTATTTTACAGTAATCTATATACTACTACTAAATATGAGTGTGTATCAATGGCCATGTTAGTTTCCTCATTTTCATGATGTAGAAACATGCACCACACTGTTGGTTTCATCTAACCATACATTAGGGAAGTAAATGTGCATATGGGGAACTCTATATTTGGAAGTAGTGAAATCCTGCAATGCTTACCATGTGTACATACCTATATTCGCCCTTCAGCAATCAATGGCTAGAATAATATCCTCACAAAAATTTTGCCCACAGAACATGAGTATATAACAATGCACGGTCTGTTAGTTACCTTGAAGAATTTGTTTGTGAGGACAGAACATGATTACATAACATGCATGACATGGTAGTTTCCTGTGAAGAATCGATTGCGAGATAACATGAGTATAACCATGCATGGCACTTCTATATTTTTGAACCCATTATACATTTCCCTATATTTTCCTCCCAGTTCCAACACGGACATATCAATGTTGTTTCTTGCATTATCCTACTCATACTCTAAACAATGCTAATCTTACACTAACAATGCATGTCCTTTTTGATATGATGCAGTGTCCCTACAGTTACTGCCCTTTGTAATCACACCACCTTTGCCAAAAACAGGGAAGCACAATTGGTTCCTCAATCGATCAGACGACGGCAAAAGACTGATGATCATTCGGACACATGAGCCGGAAAAGTTATATTGCAAAAAACCTATTGTATACAAGCACCGTGTAATACGTGAGTATCCGGACAGTGGCTGTTACGTCTATGAGCAGGATACCAGCTTGTTGGGGCCTTTAGGATTTTTTAGTTGGAGGCGGGTAAACAGCCTTGGTTCACACTCTCTGTTTCTCGGACTCAATTATCCGATTAACCAGGAGATCACCGTTGGCAAGGACCTTGATGGCAGAGAGGATCTGTTTGCTATGGAAAACTGTGTCTACACGGCGAGCCCTAGGAGTTAGGGAGCAAACTCCCCTGATTGTCAACGATACAGCCTATAGCCAAAAGAAGGTGAGAATGACAAAGGCATTCAGATTAACTTTGATCCTTGGATGCCTCAATTACGACAGGCAGTGATGTGGTTCGAGCCTTCAGGTTGATAGGTAATTGGGCTGTTGCATCGAAAGGGTGGAGTACTGGTGTCTCCGGATCACTGGTCGCTGAAGCGGGGCTACAAATTATGATGGTGTTGGATCATCTCTTCGAATGACTTTGTTGTCTTTGCTGCTGGTCTTTCTTTTGTTATGCATATTCCTTGTCATTTGGTCATCCTCGTCTATGTCACTCTTACTATGTAATAGTTGCTTCTGTTTAGAATGTCATTCTCATCTGGATCACGAGAGTCTGAGCGCTGCAGATGGGTGCGTTTTGGTGGTGTAGCAAGACTTCTTATGAACTATCATGTCTTGCTGTTTATGTCAGTAGTAGTCACTAGTCAGTGTTTGAATGTTGTATATATCGTTGTTTGGAACTGTTTATTGTCTCGAACTACTGGTGGGCTAAATGAGGGCATCACCATTCTCAAGTGTTCAGAGTATATCTCCTTTTTTCAAGTTATATAATTTGAGCTCAGTGTCTTTTCGATGATGTACACTTGTTTGGGCCAGTGAGGTGTCGTTGAATATGGGCCGAGTAGTAACGCAATGCCAAACAGGTCAGTTATGACTCTCAGGCCGGGCTCTCAAAAGATCCTGAAAAAAAAGGTCGGGCTCTCCAAAAAAGAATGAATAAGGACTCTTAGGCCGACATGTGGGCGCCAGCGGTGTTTTCGTGCGCTTGCGCGCCGAGAGCATATTGGCGCGTGCTCGAAATTCATGCTACCTTTTCATCCGCAGTCTCCCGCCCCTCCCCCACCTCTGGAATCTCGATTCCTACTCCAGTTCCCCCAAATCCCCCTCCTGTACTCCCTGTACTCAAGCGCACTATCTGTCGCCGGTCAACGCGAATCTCCGAGCCGGAGATCCTGAGGTCCGTCCTGCCTTTGGTCACTGCGTGTTGTCGCTCAATAGTGGCATGGTGGCGCTTGACGACCAGTTTGCCGGCAAAGTGCGGATGGTAACCATCAATGGCGACCGGCCTCCCGTCTCGCCGGATGACCTTATCAAAGCTCTTGGCATTACGCACGGCATACAAATAAGTGACTTGCTCGTCGAAGTCTGTCTGCCACCGGCTGATTTCTTCGTCAGGTTCCGGACAACTTTCGACTGCAGTCGTGTGTTCGAATCTTCCCGGCGTTTGTTCTGCGATGGCGCGCTGGCGAGCTTTGATCGGTGGCACCCAGGATGGGGCTCGGTGCCCTATGAGCTTGAGTTTTTAACAAAGCTTACCTTCCATGGCATGCCTCGACGTGCTTGGAACAGCAAGTCCATGAACGAGCTTATCAACGACCTTGGAGGTGAGCTCGTAAGTATGTTTGTTCCTCCAGACAGCTGGGCTCTAACAGTTATGGCATGGATGAAGAAGTCATCCACCATACCGAAGGTGATTGGTGTTGAGATACCGGTGCAGGAACCGGGGTTGTACTATTCGTCGCCACCAAGGCCGCCGCGGACCACGTTAGGGATGTACCTGTACCGAGTGTTCGTGCATGTCGAAGAAGTGGTCAATCCATCAATTGAAGTCCTGCCGCCGCCGCTGGTGCCAGGGTCCGTCGACGATGTCCATTACAGGAGTCAACGTCAGACTTTCCCCGTGTTGCTCGGAACGATGGATGGCACAGGGCCTACTCCATCGCACGGCGGAGGCCACTGCTTCTTTGGGAGAAGAGGCAGGGCTGGCTGCCTGGATGTGCTCTAATTTGAGGTAACAACTGAATCTTGTCAGATACTAGTTAAATCCGAGCTATGGGTGTGAAGCACTGATATGCCAGTACATTTGAGTGTGACTTGTTCTAATTTTGTACCTGAACTTTTTTTAGAAAGGGTTGTACGTCAACTTAATGTGCTAGGAGAACTTATTGTGTTGTCTGTCTGTTTTCTTTGCACAACATTCAAGATATTTCCCCGTCATTGATAAAGACAACGAACCGTTATGTACGACTTTGTTGGTTTCAACATAGCCCTTCCCGTAGCGATCCACTACTTCCATCCTGATTGTGTCGCCTGCGTGAAATTTTTGTATGCAAGTTCAGTGTGCTATGATGTTCTATATGATTGTGTCAACTATATAAGTTTTTACTGAGCATCAGCAATTCATATGGCTGAAAGATGTATTTACGAGCATCGGCCGATGGGTTTCTCTCTCTCTATCTCTCTATCTCTCTCTCTCTCACACACACACACACGCACAAGTGGGACCCGTTGAATTATTTATTTGCTCGTGACAGCTTTTAATTAGGTTCCACTCTAATCTAACTTTTTTCTTAAGTTATTAATTGAGCTCAGTGACTTTAAAAAGTTGTACAAAAGCCTTGTTTGGGCCTTTCTGGCATCGCTGAATGTGGGCTGAGTAACCATGTTAGGTTCTACTGTACTACACAGGCCTTTTTTCGCTATTTTTTCTTAAATAATAAAAAAATTTATTAATTTTCATAAATATTACACTGGATAATTTTTTTTCAAAAATAATACACCATCCGCCCGCTGCAGGCCGACTGGGCCTAGTCGGCCCACAGCAGGCCGATTGGATTCCAGTCGGCCTATAGCTGGCCGACTGGCCCCTGTCGGCCCACTATGGGCCGACTGGAGCTAATTGGCTCGCTGTGTGCTAATTGTTTTTGCAAAAGTGTTAATCATGTATTTAAAAAATATGTGTATTGTGACCTCCTCCGCTAGCAGTGGGCCCACTATTGACTAAAAAATATGTTTTAAAAAGTGTTAATCATGTATTTAAAAATTGTTAAATGTGTGTATAAAAAATGTTCCTTATCTATACAATTTTTTTAATGTGTGTATAAAAAATAGCTTTTTTTCAACATCAGCAATGCAACTGGGCTGACAGTTGTACACAATATCCGGGTTAACTTGTTATTCTCCGCCCGACTAGGCTGCAAACTTTCCTAGGAGGTACGCATTAGGCTTAACAAGAAAATTGACTTTAAGAAATAATAAATGGGAAGTAATTATAATAACTGGACAGTTACTATGCACCAAACACATAATTAGTTTGAAAAATATATTACTTTTGGAATTTGAAAATTTTAATTTCATTACTTGTTGCGCGCGCAATATTTTGTTGGATTTTAACGTAATACAACTTTATTTTGAAATTATATTTAACCTGACTAGAAATTTTGGATACAAATATTTTGGATCCCATCAAAATGTGGGAATTTTTTTTGAATTCTGTTTTGAGCGGTTGTTTGAAATTATTAATCGTTGTCCTAGCTAGAAGTTGGGCTATACTTTTAACAAACTGTAAATGGGCTGTAATAAATTCCATTAGAATTAAAAAATGGGATGTACATTCTTACAGATCGCAAATGGGCTATATGTTCTCTGCCAAATCCGAGCTGTGGGCCTACCAAGTTAACGCGTACCAAGGGCTTTGTCAACTTAGTCAATATAAACGATTCTAGCTGCAGTGATCGTACGATGTCCATCCAACGGCCGTAGTCAATATAAACGATTCTAGCTGCAGTGATTGTACGATGTCCATCCAACGGCCGTACTGCTTCTTCGACCTCTGGTCTTCTTGCTCCAGCCGCCCAAAGTAGCGCCGATCGTGTCGCATGCTCCTGCCTCCCGCGGCCGACTATGATGCCGCGGAGGCCTCACCTCCCCGTACTACTTCCACCGCTGGCCAGGCCATCCCTCTACTCACGCACACCCCCTGTTATTCTGCGGCGACGGCAGCCTCACACCGCAGCCGAACCAGTGAACCCTCGTACTCCTCTCCTTGCGGGCTTCCACTGTTGCCTCTTCCCCGGCTCTACGTCGTCCCCTTCCTAGGCCTCGCCATCGTCCAGACCACCGCCCTGGTGCTCTCGGCGCGGCGTGGTCAACGTGGTCAACGACCGACTTCCATCGGAAGAGTACTAAGTGGAGAGGCTGACAGCTGGGTCCACGGCAGCCGCAAGGAAGTGCCTCCTTATTATGTGCAAAATAATTATTCCTCCACCTGACAGCGGGGCCCACCAGACGGGCCACCGTATTTTGCGAAAAAAATGATTCGCCCCCTGACTGCTGGGACCCACGAGCTACATCTTCGCACACAAGGAAGTGCATCCGAAAAAATGATTCGCCCCCCTGACTACTGGGACCCACCAGGCCCCCGACTGCTGGGACCCACCAGCTACATCTTCGCACACAAGGAAGTGTGTCCGGGCAAAAAAATGATTCGCCCCCTAATTGCTGGGACCGACCAGCTACATCTTCGCAGGCAAGGAAGTGCCTGACAGTCGGGACCCACCTGGTCGAAGCGTACGTAGCGTTGTCATTCTGGTCGCGAACGTGTACATACATATTGGTTGATGTAGAGGCGTGCACGTGTCGTAGTAGAGGCGCGCACGTGTCGTAGTAGAGGCGCGCACATAGCATGTACACGTACGTACAGCAGCCAGGGTGCAAGAAATAAAATACGGCCACGTATGTGTACATACGGGCGGGGTCTCGAACGCCTACTCGCGCATACGTATGGCGAGGGCTCGTGTACATGGCTGGGTCGGAATGGAGAAACAACGTCGTCGTCATGTTCATGGGGAGGCAACGGAATGCGTCGTGTTCATGGGGAGGCAACGGAATGTGTCATGTTCATGGGGAGGCAACGGAATGCGTCGTGTTCATCGGGAGGGCTTGGACGGAACAAGCGATGGAAACGAGGCCTGGCGTACCGCAGAACGGAGGAAACGGCCTTGTGTTCGACCGGCCACGTTTGAAACGGGATCCTGTTCATCGGGAGGGGTCTGGCGTACCGCAAAACAAAGGAAACGGACCTCCTATGGTCGAAACAGGGTCCTGTTGATCGGGAGGGGTGTGGCGTACCGCAAAACGGAGGAAACGGACTTGTGTTAGAGCGCTACGGTCGAAACGGGGATCCTGTTCATCAGGAGGGGTGTGGCGTACCGCAAAACGGGACTCCACGGGATACTGTTCATCTCCACCGTCGACCCCCTCCAGCCTCCACGAGCTACTGTTCATCCACCGTCGACCTCCTTCGGCCTCCACCTGCGACTATTCATCCACGGGCTCCTGTTCATCCAGCCTCCACCGCGCGCTACTCCACCGGCTACTGTTCAACCACCCCTCCACCGTCTATTGTTCATC
>NC_041382.1:163543096-163601469 GCF_002162155.2 Triticum dicoccoides
ATCCAGCCCTTCACACCACGGGGTCCTATTCAACCACCCCTCCACCGTCTACTGTTCATCCAGCCCTCCACACCACGGGGTCCTGTTCATCTACCCCTCCACGGGCACCCCTCCACCGTCTACTATTCATCCAGCCCTCCACCACACCACGGGGTCCTGTTCATCCAGAGGCAACGCCACCGCTCACTGTTCATCCAAACTCCCCCGCAACACTCACTATTCATCCCATCGATCGGCTTCAGTTAGCAGCAGTAGCGAAGGAATCGCTCGATCAGGTTCAGTTAGCAGCCATCGATCGATCGCTCGGGTTCAGTAACGCATAGCCTGCAGTGCAATCGCTCGGGTTCAGTTAGAGCCCAATGCCTCGCTCGCTTCTACCATGGTTTTTTCCGTCATGGACGGCCCAAAGAATGTCATGCAACTGCGTCTCCGGCCCGCCCAGGACGAAAAGCCCATTTTCTGTCATGATTTTTTGTCATAGAAGTAGGAGCCCACCACATCTATGATGATACCCGGTTTTGTCACAATTATCGTCATAGAAGTGTCATATGTATGACAGAAAAAAAATTCGTTTGGCCCAAAATGTCACGGATATGTCTTTTTTTAGTGTTAGCAGTTGCCGCATTTTATGAAATCTGGCAAATGGATGTCAAAACTGTATTCCTTCATGGATTTCTTAAAAGAAGAGTTGTATATGATGCAACCAGAAGGTTTTGTCGATCCTAAAGGTGCTAACAAAGTGAGCAAGCTCTAGCGATCCATCTATGGACTAGTGCAAGCATCTCGGAGTTGGAATATATGCTTTGATAAAGTGATCAAAGCATATGGTTTTATACAGACTTGCGATGAAGCCTGTATTTACAAGAAAGTGAGTGGGAGCACTACAGCACTTCTCATAAGTATATGTGAATGACATATTGTTGATCGGAAATAATGTTAGAATTTTCTGGAAAACATAAAGGTGTGTTTGAAAAGAGTTTTTCAAAGAAAGACCTCGATGAAGCTGCTTACACATTGAGCATCAAGATCTATAGAGATAGATCAAGACACTTGATAAGTTTTTTCAATGAGTACATACCTTGACAAGATTTTGAAGTAGTTCAAAATGGAACATTAAAAGAAGGAGTTCTTGCCTGTGTTGCAAGGTGTGAAGTTGAGTAAAGACTCAAAACCCGACCACAATAGAAAATAGAAAGAGAATGAAAAGTCATTCCCTATGCCTCAGTCATAGGTTCCATAAAGTATGCTATGCTGTTTACCAGTCCTATTGTATACCTTAGCATCTTTCTAGCAAGGGAGTACAATAGTGATCTAGGAGTAGATCACTAGATAGCGGTCAAAAATTATCCTTAGAGGACTAAGGAAACATTTCTCAGTTATGGAGGTGATAAAAGAGTTCATCGTAAAGAGTTACGTCGATGCAATCTTTTTACATCGATCTAGATGACTCTAAGTCTCAATCTGGATACATATTGAAAGTGGGAGCAATTAGCTAGAGTAGTTCCATGCAGAGCATTTTAGACATAGAAATTTGCGAAATACATACAAATCTGAATGTTGCAGACCCGTAGGCTAAACTTCTCTCACAAGCAAAACATGATCACTCTTTGGGTGTTAATAACATAGCAATGTGAACTAGACTATTGACTCTAGTAAACCCTTTGGGTATTAGTCACATGGAGATGTGAACTAATCACATAAAGATGTGAACTAGATTATTGACTCTAGTGCAAGTGGGAGACTGAAGGAAATATGCCCTAGAGGCAATAATAAAGTTATTATTTATTTCCTTATTTCATGATAAATGTTTATTATTCATGCTAGAATTGTACTAACCGGAAACTTGGTACATGTGTGAATACATAGACAAACAAAGTGTCACTAGTATGCCTCTACTTGGCTAGCTCGTTGAATCAAAGATGGTTAAATTTTCTAGCCATAGACATGAGTTGTCATTTGATTAACGGGATCACATCATTAGAGAATGATGTGATTGACTTAACCCATTCCGTTAGCTTAGCACTTGATCTTTTTAGTTTACTGTTATTGCTTTCTTCATGACTTATACATGTTCCTATGACTATGAGACTGTGCAACTCCCGATTACCGGAGGAACACTTTGTGTGCTACCAAACGTCACAACGTAAGTGGGTGATTATAAAGGTGCTCTACAGGTGTCTCTGATGGTACTTGTTGAGTTGGCATAGATCAAGATTAGGATTTGTCACTCCGATTGTCGGAGAGGTATCTCTGGGCCCTCTCGGTAATGCACATCACTATAAGCCCATGCAATGTGACTAATGAGTTAGTTGTGGGATGATGCATTACGGAACGAGTAAAGATACTTGTCGGTAACGAGATTGAGCTGGGTATTGAGATACCGACGATTGAATCTCGGGCAAGTAACATACTGATGACAAAGGGAACAACGTATGTTGTTATGCGGTTTGACCGATAAAGATCTTCATAGAATATGTCGGAACCAATATTAGAATCTAGGTTCCGCTATTGATTATTGACCAGAGACATGTCTCGGTCATGTCTACATAGTTCTCGAACCCGTAGGGTCCGCACGCTTAAAGTTCTGTGACGATCGGTATTATGAGTTTTTGTGTTTTGATGTATAGAAGGTAGTTTGGAGTCCTGGATATGATCACGGACATGACGAGGAGTCTCGAAATGGTCGAGACGTAAAGATCGATATATTGGATGACTATGTTCGGACACCGGAAGGGTTCCGGGAGGTTTCAGACATATATCGGAGTACCGGGGGTTACCGGACCCCCCCGGGGAAGCTATTGGGCCTTATGGGCCTTAGTGGAGAAGAGAGAGGGCAGCCAGGAGGTGGCGCGCGGCCCCCTTGCCCCAATCCAAATTGGACAAGGGGAAGGGGCGGCGGCCCCCCTCTCCTTCCTTCTCTCCACCTCCTCCTTCCCCCTTCTCCTTCTTGGAATAGGAAAGGGAGGGGCAAACCTACTTGGAGTAGGATTTCCCCCCCTTGGGCGCGCCTCTCCCCTGGCAGGCCCTCTCCTCCTCCCCCCCCCCTTACATACGGGGATAGGCGGCACCCCAAAGACACAACAATTGATCTGTTGATCTCTTAGCCATGTGTGGTGCCCCCCTCCACCATAATCCACCTCAGTTATGTCGTAGCGGTGCTTAGGCGAAGCCCTGCGACGGTAGCTTCATCAACATCGTCACCACGCCGTCATGCTGACGAAACTCTTCCCCGAGCTCTACTGGATCGTGAGTTCGTGGGACGTCACCGAGCCGAACGTGTGATGAACGCGGAGGTGTCGTACGTTCGATGCTGAGGATCGGTCGATCGTGAAGACGTACGACTACATCAACCGCGTTGTTACAACGCTTCCGCTTAACGGTCTACAAGCGTACATGGACGACACTCTCCCCTCTCGTTGCTATGCATCACCATGATCTTGCGTGTGTGTAGGAATTTTTTTGAAATTACTACGTTCCCCAACAAGTGCTATATCCATGGCTCACGCTCATGTATTGCGTGAAGATTGAAAAAGTTTGAGAACATCAAAAGTATGAAACAATTGCTTGGCTTGTCATTGGGGTTGTGCATGATTAAATACTTTGTGTGATGAAGATAGAGCATAGCCAGACTATATGATTTTGTAGGGTTAACTTTCTTTGGTCATGTTATTTTGAGAAGACATGATTGCTTTGTTAGTATTCTTGAAGTATTATTATTTTTATGTCAATATTAAACTTTTATCTTGAATCTTTCGGATCTGAACATTCACGCCACAATAAAGAAAATTACATTGAGAATTATGCTAGGTAGTATTCCACATCAAAAATTCTGTTTTTATCATTTACCTATTCGAGGACGAGCAGGAATTAAGCTTGGGGATGCTTGATACGTCTCCAATGTATCTATAATTTTTTATTGTTCCATGCTATTATATTATCTGTTTTTAATGTTTAATGGGATTTAATATACCTTTTTATATTATTTTTGGGACTAACCTACTAACCAAAGGCCCAATGCAAATTGCTTTTTTTTGCCTATTTCAGTGTTTCGCAGAAAAGGAATATCAAACATAATGAAACCTTCGGGAGAGTTATTTTTGGAACAAACGTGATCCAGGAGACTTGGAGTGGACGTCGAGAAAGAAGCAAGGAGGCCACGAGGCAGGAGGGCACGCCCAGGGGGTAGGCGCGCCCCCCAACCTCGTGGGCCCCTCGTAGCTCCACCGACCTACCTCTTCCTCCTATATATACCCATATACCCTGAAAACATCCAGGAGCACCATGAAACCCTATTTCCATCGCCGCAACCTTCTGTACCCGTGAGATCCCATCTTGGGGCCTTTTCCGGCGCTCCGCCGGAGGGGGAATTGATCGCGGAGGGCTTCTACATCAACACCATAGCCTCTCCAATGATGTGTGAGTAGTTTACCACATACCTTCAGGTCCATAGTTATTAGCTAGATGGCTTCTTCTCTCTCTTTGGATCTCAATACAAAGTTCTCCTCGATTCTCTTGGAGATTTATTCGATTAATTTCTTTTTGTAGTGTGTTTGTCGAGATCCGATGAATTGTGGGTTTATGATCAAGATTATCTATGAACAATATTTGATTCTTCTCTAAAATATTTTATGCATGATTTAATATCTTTGCAAGTCTCTTCGAATTATCAGTTTGGTTTGGCCTACTAGATTGATCTTTCTTGCAATGGCAGAAGTTCTTAGCTTTGGGTTCAAATCTTATGGTGTCCTTTCCTAGTGACAGCAGGGGCAGCAAGGCATGTATTTTATTGTTGCCATCGAGGATAAAAAGATGGGGTTTATATCATATTGCTTGAGTTTATCCCTCTACATCATGCCATCTTGCCTAATGTGTTACTCTGTTCTTATGAACTTAATACTTAGATGCATGCTGGATAGCGGTCGATGTGTGCAGTAATAGTAGTAGATGCAGAATCGTTTCGGTATACTTGTCGCGGACATGATGCCTATATACATGATCATGCCTAGATATTCTCATAACTATGTGCTTTTCTATCAATTGCTCCACAGTAATTTGATCACCCACCAAAGAATTTGCTATCTAGAGAGAAGCCACTAGTGAAACCTATGGCCCCTGGGTCTATCTTCCATTATATTATTCTCCCATCAACAAGCCATTTCTATCGTCGTTTATTTTGCAATCTTTATTTTCCAATCTACACAACAAAAATACCAAAAATATTTATCTTATTATCTCTATCAGATCTCACTTTCGTAAGTGACCGTGAAGGGATTGACAACCCCTTTATCGCGTTGGTTGCGAGGTTCTTGTTTGTTTGTGCACGTACGAGGGACTTGCGTGTAATCTCCTACTGGATTGATACCTTGCTTCTTAAAAACTGAGGGAAATACTTACGCTACTTTGCTGCATCACCCTTTCCTCTTCAAGGGAAAACCAACACATGCTCAAGAGGTGGCATTGGCTGAAAACCTGGGTGTTGTTTAAGCTTATTTATGCAAACAAGAGCAAAAGAGTTCATAAAAGTTTTTCTTTTTCACTTTCAGTTTATCAACTGAATTTCTTGAGGACAAGGAAAGGTTTAAGCTTGGGGAGTTGATACGTCTCCAACGTATCTACTTTTCCTAACGCTTTTCCTCTTGTTTTGGACTCTAATTTGCATGATTTGAATTAAACTAACCCTGGACTGACATTGTTTTTAGTAGAATTACCATGGTGTTGTTTTTGTGCAGAAATAAAAGTTCTCTGAATGGAACGAAACTTTGCGAGGATTTTTTATATCAATAAAGAGAATTTCCGGAGCCAAGATCCACTAGAGGGGGGCACCTGGGTGGGCACAACCCACCAGGGCGCCCCCTCCTGGCATGCCCAGGTGGGTTGTACCCACCTGGTGGCCCCGCAGACCTCAACCCTGATACTATAAAAATCACATATTTGGAGAAAAAATCAGGGAGAAAGAATTATCGCGTTCCACAAGACAGAGCCGCCGTCACCTCATGTTCTTCATCGGGAGGCCAGATCTGGAGTCCGTTTGCGGCTCCGGAGAGGGGGGTCTTTGTTATTCATCATCACCAACCCTTTTCCATCGCCAGTTCCATGATGCTCCCCACTGGGAGTGAGTAATTCCTTCATAGGCTCGCTGGTCGGTGAGGAGTTGGATGAGATTCATCATCTAATCGAGTTAGTTTTGTTAGGGCTTGATCCCTAGTATCCACTATGTTCCGAGATTGATGTTGCTATGACTTTGCCATGCTTAATGCTTGTCACTTTGGGCCCGGGTGCCATGATTTCAGATCTGAACCGTTTATGTTATCACCATTATATTCATGTTCTAGATTCGATCTTGCAAGTTATAGTCACCTACTACGTGTTATGATCCGGCAACCCCGGAGTGACAATAGTCGGGACCACTCCCGGTGATGACCGTAGTTTGAGGAGTTCATGTATTCACCGTGTGTTAATGCTTTGTTCCAGTTCTCTATTAAAAGGAGGCCTTAATATCCCTTAGTTTCCAATTGGACCCCGCTGCCACGGGAGGGTAGGACAAAAGATGTCACGCAAGTTCTTTCCATAAACACGTATGACTATTTACGGAATACATGGCTATATTATATTTATGAACTGGAGCTAGTGTCGTATCACCCTAGGTTATAACTGCCTCATGATGAATATCATCCAACAAGTCACCGATCCAATGCCTAAGAATTTATCTTATATTGTTTCTGCTAAGTTACTACTGCTATCATTATTGTTACACTTGCTACAAAACTACTGCTATCACCGTTACCGTTACTATTACTGCTATCACTATTATCAAAACTATCAAAGTACTTTGCTACTGATCACTTTGCTGCAGATAATTAATCTACATGTGTGGTTTAATTGACAACTCAGCTACTAATACTTGCAAATATTCTTTGGTTCCCCTTGTGTTGAATCTATAAATTTGGGTTGAATACTCTACCCACGAAAACTTTTGTGATCCCCTATACTTGTGGGTTATCACCCTGCGGCGTTACCCTATAGCTAGGCAGTGTGTGTCGCCACCTGACGCCTGACGAGGTGTGCCACAGTACCAAGCAGCCGGACGTACCCGCGCCCGGTGCACCTGGTGAGACCCGCACCCGACGGACCCAGCAGGCCCGGCGGCCCCCACTGCCGGTTCCCAGACGCAAACACCAGGGCCCTACCCTTATGTAATATCACCATTGTAACCCTGGGGGGCGGCCTATAAGATCCCACGGTGCCCCTCCATGTAGAGGGGTTGAGCTCAGTTGATCTTGCTAAACTCACTTAACACACACACACACACATCAGGGAGGCAAGGCATGCACTGGCCAGTATTCCTCTTCCCACCAAACAGCTCCAGGAGCAAATCTGTAACTACTTCATATAAACCAAATTCGGTAGGAGTAGGGGTATTATCTCTCCGGAGAGCCTCGAACCTGGGTACGTCTTGTGTCACACACTTGCGCGTTCCAACCTCGCCTCTGAAACCCACTGGTTCCCTTCCGTCTATCCCCACCTTTAGCCATCCCATGGCATCTGCTATGAGATCACCACGGTAATCTCCTCTTCCAAACCCTTAAGAACCGAGCAATTAAACATCATGGAGAAGTAGAACTAACATAAATTCATACGAAAATTTACTTGGAATCTCCAAAAAGTTAAGAGACTTTCCCAAATGACCATTGTTCTCTGCCCCTGTATGACATTTGCACCAAAATTACAAGAATAAAGAACCACTTTCTCCTCTAAACTTAATCAGCACATGCATCTCCTATGGATGATGTTTACTCAGCTCTGTTTAATCCGCTCATAGGGATAGAATCTCCTGTGGGTATTAACCACAATCATGGCGCTAGTAATGCACACAATGGTATCGACCCAATACCATCGAGAATCCGCCAGTTATGAAAGTACCAATTCCCATATGATCCCGAAGCATATAATTTCACTTGATCTGTATGCAACCTGCACATATCCTGTGCTAGATTCATCAAGGCATTTCCCGACAATTTTGCGTTTGCATGATGTGACACATGTATCCGTGCCCAAGATCATCGCCTGCTACCACAAACATAGAGACTCCTGCAGCGAGGCCTCACATGTAACACCCCCAGTGTTATGCTACAGTAACCTCACACTAATGATGCCATGTCATCAAGTTTGACTAAGTCAAATTTTCCTTGATAAAGATCCAAGTCAAATTCAAATTCAATAATAAGTGAATTAAAGAAATTCGAAACATGAAAACTAAAATGTTCAAAATGTGGCAAATAATCCATATACAATTATGGTGGTGAACCAATTTTTTTTATAAATTGTTTAATTTCCCAAAATAATTAAAACAACGACTAAAAATATTATTTGATTGCTTTTTAATTTATAAAAATTCTAAAGTAATTTATTTAAATACTAAACCAAATGTGGCAGTGGCCTAAATTATAACACTATTTTAGGTGTACGTTTTATATTTTATAAAGCTATTTTTGTGTCTAAAAGAAATAGGAAACCGTAGTTTTAAAAAGAAAAGGAAAAAAAGAAAAAGAAAAACCCACTATGGACTGGGCCTAAGTGCACAATGCATAGGCCCAGTGCACAGCCCAACCCACCTAAGAGGTCACCCTTTACCTCTATTCACCACGGGCTCGGTGGCCGCCCCACGCGCGTCCATGCTGTGGATGGCCACGCGGCGACCATCCAACGCCCCGGGCGAGGATAAGAGCGAGCCCGACTGCTCTCTCTCCCTGGCACGCCCGTCCCCTTCCTCCCTCGCGTCACCCTCCTCTCTACAGCCGCAGCTGAGCGCCACCATCGCCGTGTCGCCATGGCCACCGGCTACCCCGCGTCACTGGAGCATGTCCAGGAGGCACATAGGCGTCGCCTTCATCGAATACGACACCGGACCGAGGCGGGGAAACCTCATCGGCACCGCCGTCGGCTAGTCTTCTTCATCGGCCTCCGCCACTTCTCGCCAATGATTCATCGCCCAGGTCCACCCCCGGCTCCCCGAGCTCCCCTCTGGCCTCTCGGTGAGCTCGCGCATCCCCTACCTCGCCCTGTGTCCTGGCTGCGCTCCTGGCCTGCCCGCGCTCGTGCGGCTGCCTGCCGCCGCCGTCCGCCACTCACCCCGCTGCTACAAGCCACCGTAGTTCCCGCCGCTGCTGCCGTTGGATGCGCTTAGTCGCGCGGGTCATGTAGAGCGCACCAGCGCGTGCAGCCATCGCCGGAATTGGCCGGCCGGAGCTCCTCGCCACGCCGTATTAGCGTCGTTGTTATGCCGATGACGTGGCGTTGTCATTAGCTCTAATTAACCCGGCTAACCCCACTGATAGTGGGCCCCATGCCACTAACTAACTAGTTAAGTTTTGTTAAAAAATGTTAACTAGTCAGAGTCAATGACAGGCGGGTCCCACTGGACCCGCTGACCAGTCAACTGTTGCGTCGGCAGTTGACTGGCCCCGCCTATCGGCCACTAGTGCAAATCTGGGTGCACTGCACCGGGTGCACCCAGCCCCTTTCTGACTTTTTGGTTAATTTGAATTTAATAATTGAAATAAATTCAAAAAATGTTTAAAACTTTAGAAATTAATATAAAATAATCTATAAGTCAGATGAAAATAATTTATATATGAAAATCAATCAGAAAAATATGATGAATCTGAATATGTCATCCACATACCTACGACACCCCTCCAACACTGCAAATATGGAACCTTCCCCTTCGGTTCATCTGTCCGATAATTGCCTGGAGTCGGGAAAATATTCTCGGTTATTTTCTCACTCCACCTATAACACTTAGCACTGCGTTAGGTCACCCCTAGCTTAGCTTACTGCCTTGTCATGCTTTGTGTTGCATTTGTATGCCTATTGTTTATTGTTTATTCCCCCTCCTTCTCCGGTAGACCTCAAGACCGCTGCCGATGCCCGTGTGATCGACTACATCGGCAATGTTCCGTAGCTATCTGCAGAGCTTCCAGGCAAGCAAACCCCCCTTGATCATTCTGATGTCACCCATTCCATTCTTTCTCATGCTTGCATTAGATTTTGCTTCTGTAAATGATTACTCATATTCTGATGCATAGCTTGCTTTTATAACCTTCTTTTGTACCTTACCTGCTTATCATATATGCTTATAGGTTGGTTAGTGATCCATTAGTGACCCCTCATCTTGTCCTTGTTGCCCCCGCTGGATTATCAGATGACTCGATCGACGTCCAGAGCCTGACACATAACCTCACCCTCTTTAGTTGTACGACTCTGCAGGTTGCTATCGAGTGCCGAGGGTGATACATCGTAACGCACTTTTGATGATATCTCTGTAGTGTATCAATTCAGTCATGGTCCTCGAGGGTGATTCCTCCTTCACCACTCCTGATACGACTCTGTCGTGCAACGCCTCAAGTGTGAACCTCAAGGATGATTCCTCTTACTTCACCTTGATGATTACATCAAGTGTATTCCATCAAGGGTGGTTTCTCGGATTCCCCCCTTGTTGTTTTGGACACACGGTTACTTTGACTTTACCACAGAACCATGATGAAGTCGGGTCGACGCCGTGGGGTACCCGCGAGAGATTTACTGAAGTCGGGTTGACCTGGAGGGTACCCACGGGATGATTATGTGGCACGACCGGGAAGACAAACAGCCCTGCAGTGGGCTAGGCCTGACCCTTGCCTCAAGTCCTCTAGATGGGGTGACAGAAGCAATGATCATCACTACGCGCTCCCAAGACACTAACGAGATTGGGTATTTGATCTGAGTTGGTCTTTGACCTATACGCACTAACCACCACACGGGAACAGTTACGGGCACTCGATGCCGTCTGTATCAACTAAAGCTCTTTGGATGTGAGCGACTGAGCGGCGCGCACCCGGGTGGTCCGCATAAGCACTTGCATTGTATAAGGAGGTCGCCAGGACTGATCCCGTCCGCCCTCGTAACGTGCAGGAGTGCAAAGGGCGATGGACCCACCCCTGCGCGCTTAGGATGTAGACCGGCGTGTTGGCCTCTCTATTGAGCCTAGGTAGGGCTACGATGTGTTGATCTTCCGAGGCCGGACATGAACCAGGAAAGTGTGTCCGGCTAGAGTGATCGAGTGTGTTGGGTAATGTGGTGCACCCCTGCAGGGAAGATAATCTATTCAAATAGTTGTGTCCACAGTAACAGGATGACTTGGAGTTGTATCCCGATCTTTACAACTAGAAATGGATACTAGAATTGTGAAATGAATATGTTGGCTTTGGGATCTCTTTCTCGTAGGGAGTCGAGAAAGGATCTCTGGGCGTTAATACTACAGCATACTTGCTTAATAATATGTTACTCTATACTCTTCTAAATGCTGCAAGATGCTTTAAGATGCTAGTCTTCGATAGGCTAGGCTTTCCCCCTCTTCTGGCATTTCTGCAGTTCAGTCCAAAGATATAGCCCCATTCCTTTGATACTGATGCATAATTAGTTTAGATCTGATGTAAGTCTTGCGAGTACTTTGGATGAGTACTCATAGTTGCTTTGCTACATTTTTTCCCTATACCCAGTTGCTGCGATCAGATGGTGGATCCTAGGAGCCAGATGCCACCACTGACGACTATTACTACTCCCCAAGGGTGCCAACTACTACATGGAGACCGCCGACGACCAAGAGTAGTTAGGACCCAGGCAGGAGGCCTTGCCTTTTTGATCTATGATGATTTTGTGCTAGCCTTCTTAAGGCAAACTTGTTTAACTTATGTATGTACTCAGATATTCTTTCTTTCGCTGACTCGTTTATATTCGAGCTTATGTATTCAAGCCCTCGAGGCCCCTGGCTTGCAATGTAAGGTTTGTATTATTTTAATTTGTGTTTAGAGTTGTGTTGTGATATCTTCTCGTGAGTCCCTGATCTTGATCGTGCACAATTGTGTGTATGATTAGTGCACAATTGAATCGGGGGCATCACATCGCAGGAGCTCGAACCCCGAGTGGGTCGAGCCACTCACCCCTGCCAGCAATCCTGAGTGGGTCTAGCCAGTCACCCCGACCCCCGCGCTAGCGATCTGCATCAGCAAGTAGGAGGACATCTCTAGAAATTAGCAATGACACGACATACTTTTTTTGTAGGGAGGAGAGGAATCCGGACACAAACCTGGATCCGACTACAGGAGCCGCCGCCGGACCAGCAACAGGTAGCCTTACAATCCCTATTCTCCCTTCTCTTCTCTCCATCTCACCTCGTCTCCCCCTCGTCTCTTCTTCCCAGAAGACCGAGTCACCGTGGTCATGGAGCGCCGCCACTAGCCTTCACTACGATCTGTTGGGCTGGATCGTGACCTCTGCCACTTCCCCGGCGTTCCCCGCCTCCCGGAGCTCCGCCTATGTCTTCCTGCTATCGGATCGTGAGCGGCGCCGCTCGATCTGCAGCCCACAGAAAGTCTCAAACCATTTTTTATTTACTCACCGAGGATCGTGGGTTGAATCCCTGAAACCACAGGGTTTTATTTGTAAATTTTCTGAACAAAATATTTTTCTCACTAAGAAAGGACTGCGGGTTGAACACTAAAAAACACAGGGACTTTTCTGCAAAACTGCCGCAACGATGAACGGGCAGAAGCGATAGCCGCTTTATTATTAGGTAAAGATAAATATCTTTTTTTGGTCACTTGCATAGATTTTTGAATCCGTTGTTGTTCGCTTCTAACTTTTACATATGTTGAACTTCAAATTTCTTGAATCGTGTCATTAATACCTCCGAGGCACACTATAAGCATTGTGTCAAGTTTGGCATTGGACAAGGTTCATGTAGCACCCAAGGAATCTCCGCTAGCTCCTGCATAATGACGATCCTAAGGTGTCACCTTCCCACGATATATAGAAGTGAAAAAATGCATGCCATGTGGTGAAGGGTCGATATCACAACACAAATAACCAAAATAATCTGCAACACAAACAATATATATACAACAACTCCAAGGAGTCAAATTTAACGAATGAATGGGTCATTAAACCAAAATACAACTCATACAACAAAAGCGGATATACCTTGACTGGTAAGAATACAATTGACTTAAGTAGACTTAAACAAAAGAAAAGGCGTCCATTTACCTACCAGATCATTGTCTATGGGATAACCAGTTAACGTCATCCATCAACATACCTGCTTCACGAATCGATGTCGGCTGGATGGCAGCCATCTAGGGAAAAAGAGTAAATTAAGCAAGGTGGGTACTCGGCTATACTCGCAAGACTTACACAGACCTAAAACTATTTATCCATTTGGTTTGAATGGAAGCAGTACTGTGGTTTAGCGTCACAAGGACTAAGCATTCTACAGAGACACGCTACAACTTGTGTCTATTAGAGATAAGAAGAGAGAGCACATACAAGTAAAGAGGCACAGTCTTTTAGGAGAGAACTTGCTACGCAATAAAAATTATGCTACACGATCACATCCAAGAACACTATGCAGATGATGTGTAAGGTCAAACTCTCCAACTAGTAGCAAAGGTAGTGAAGTTGGTGTGGTGCAACGATTCCCACAGCTAGGTCATACCTACTAGCGCGAGAATTTCTCTGACATGATCCGCCAATCAAGAGTCGAAGTAAACAACCAACATTGCAGCAGCTCCACCATAGAGAGAGGGCCACGTCAAGAAGGAAGAAAGGAGGCACCTCTCATGTACGGTGCTGGTCAGAGGACCGACACCCTCTCCATCACTGCCCCCATCCCTTTCTCCATCTCCAACACCATGTTGGCCTATAACTCGTCCCAAACCTCTATGTACTTCACCTCCATGTTTGAGTAATTTATCTAGTTCTTGGGGAATAAGATGAACTTTGGTTTGTACCATAACCGAATAACTTGGGCGATATGAAATCCTCTTTTACATGTTTATGTTAATAATCTTTCTGATGTTGGGTGAAGTCGATCATCCAACATATGCCTCTTTTGAAAGGAAAGTTATTACTGTTGACATGGAGTCTGGTTGAGGAGGTCGGTTAGTGACATGTCCTATCTCACTTCATCCTGGAGTTGGGAAGAACAGTGGTGCCGTATGTGATATGGGGCTGTCGCATGCATGTATGTGTCTATACCTGGCTCCACCCATAAAGAGAAACATGAGAAGTGGCTTAGGTATTCGCAGAATGTATGGATAGTGATGATTCTGGACACCCCGAGAACACCCTTATTACTCAAGCACTGCCCTTTTATTTTATTAGTTATTTTATTTATGTTTTTTTACCTTTGATTGGTTTTTTAGATAAAATCACCCTTATTATCCTTTTCACTAGCAACCGGCGAATAGATTATTTTCAGATTGTGAATGTAGCCGCGTGAGTGACGAGATAGCTGTTGGGTTGGTAGTTGCCTCTGCAATCGCCCCCCTGGATCAACATACTCTACTTACTACAAATTCCAATAGCTCTGTGCATTTCCAGACCATCAACCGGATCCTCAGAGGCAAAAGGCGCGCAGAGCCCTCTAATCAAAAGAATCAGCCGGGCTAGAAAGGAAAGAATGGCAATTAATGCTCAAATGGTTTTCTGAAAACGTTCATAGTTTTTAATTTGTGTGAAATATTTAATGGAAGGACGAAATGAAAATGCAAAATTAAAATAAGAAAAATATTGTAATAATAACTATGAAACGAAACTAGGGAATTCGGGATCAGAGTAGGGACTTAGCGGGGCGCCACTCGGTAGATGCGGCTCATAAAGCACCAATCTTCCACGTGTCTTCTCCTATGGGCCGGCCCATCCAGCATCTTATTTTACTTTTGAAATTCACTCGGCTTTCCTTAATTTTTTCTTTAATGGTTTTTTCAAGCTTTTATTTGCTTCTTTTGTGTTTCCACTTCGCCTTTTTTTGTTTTTTATGGTTTTATGTTTCTTCTTCTTGTCCTTTACTCTTTTTTTCTACTCTATTCTTGTTTTCCCATTTTTTATTCTTTTTAAAGGAATTTTTTGGTAAACACGATGTTAACACTTTAAAAAACGATAAGGTCAATTTTAAAAATACGCGAACATTTTCTAAAAGTACATGATTTTTTAAACAAATACGAGAACATTTAAAAAATAAATGATCATTTTCTATATTAACATTTTTTTAAAAACAAGTGAATATGTAAATTTTTGAAAATACATGAATAATTTTAAAAATTGTGCGTCTAAAATTCAGTTTTTAATTACATTAACATTTCTAATTAAACAAATAATTATAATAAGAAAAAATTTACAATACACATACAACTTTTACAAGGATATGCCTCTTTATAATAACTTTGGATAATGGAGTAAGATCATGATAAGCTTGGAGAGCCAACGTTAAAACTCCGCCACTCATATGGAAATGAAGCCCAGAAGAAAATAGTTGCGGCGTAACCATCTTAGCAACGTGCCATATCTAAATCAGGATCTTGTGTAATTCGGTGATTTAAAAAAAACATGGGAACCGCGCGTTGGCCGGACTGAGATCGAGTGACTTGCCAAGTGAACAGTAAGGTAATTTTTTTAGGCAAACTCGCGGAAGCTTTATTAAACCGTCATAATGTTTACAGAAACGAACAAAAGCTCACCGGGGTGGCCTAACCAAACATGGCGGCCGGTCCCCAGCGTTAAAGCATGCTTCGCGAGGTTGTGAGCCTCGAAATTCGAGGTCCAGAATTTATGACTGAAAAAAAGTAAAAGACCTAGCTCGTTGTGTTATTTCTGTACCACCGCTCCATAAGACTCCGCCGTCCCCCCTTTGATCGCATCAACAACAGTCTTGCAATCTGACGCGACGAAGATTCACTGTTCATATATATATCCTCCTCTAACGCCAATGCTTCTCTGATGGCTAGGACCTCCAGAACCTCCGGGTCTTCGATGTTTTCTGAAGATGACAACCGAGGCACCCTTAAACACCTGAAATATCATGGTAGATCGCTCCCACAGCCCCAAAACGGCCAGCGTGTGAAACTGCCGCATCAACATTGATCTTCATGTGGTCATCCGAAGGTGGCTGCCATGTAGTTGGGCGTGGTAAAACTGATGCTGCCGCCCTCACCACAGTCTTCTTGAATTTGCTGCAAATCTGAGATATAACTCGTGATGAAAGCATGAGTAGAGAAAGGTGTTTTATAGATCCCTTCGTGTATATGGCCCAAAGTGTCACGATCATTGTGTTAAACTCAGCTTGTGGAAGAGATTCGCTCATCACGAACAGGCATTTCTTTGCTTGTTCTTCTCTCTGCATGCACATATGTTGGACAAGATCCTCCTTCGAAAGAGCCCACACACACCGGGAGTAGCTGCAGTCAATAATGAATGGCGCCAACTATCTTGAGCTCCACATAAAGCACACACATGTGATGAAGACATGTGCCGATGGTGCAGAACGTCATTGGTGGGAAGCGAGTGTTGCGCCAGCCTCCACGTGAATATCTTCAATTTTGATGGCACTTGCATATTCCAGATCGATGACCACACATTGTGTTCCACTACTCCATTAGACATCTCACCAGTGTCCTCTAGCCAAGCTTCTCTTCCCATCTTCATATTGTGAATTTTTTTGTAAGCCGAGCTGACAGAAAAACGTCTCTTGGAATCTCCCAACTATGCCCAGAAATCATCTACTTGCATAGTACATAGTGGTATCTTGAGAATCACCTCGGCATCTACCGACAGAAATATTTGTGTGACTAATTTCTCTCGCCATGCGGCCGCCGTTGGGTCAACCAGCTCTTGGACCAACTGCTGAGGGTCCGCCACCAACGATGAAACAAGCATCATTAAAACCCACCCTCGGGATCCAATTATGGCGCTAGATATTGGTAGTTAAACCATCCCTAATGCGCCTAATAACTCCATGGTGAAGAACATTCCTCCCATCTATAATGGCGCGTCAAACCTGAGATGGGTGTGACCCAAGATATGCTTTCATGAAAGATAATGTTGGGACATAAACAACTTTCAGTATGCGTGTATAAAGAGAATCAGACTCTTGTAGCAGCCTCCATGCCTGTCTTGAGAGTAAGGCAATGTTAAAAATTTCGAGATCACGAAAGGCTAAACCTCCCAGGTTCTTGGGTCTAGTCATGATGTTCCACGACACCCAACGCAGTTTCCTTTTACATTGTTTACTTCCCTATCAGAATTGACGGATTATGGAAGTTACACTCTCTTTGCAACGTCCAACCATCAAAGAGAAGAAAAATGCTCCTGCGCCGACTGGCCGACTCAGCGGCCCGGCCCAGCGGGGCCTTAAACCCCTTTACTACGCCCCCGAAAGATTCTCTCCTCGTCCTCATCCAAACCCCGACCGAATCCCCAACATCCCCCACCGCCGCAGATAAAAATCCAAATAATCGAAGCCCCGCCGTACTCTCGCCCATGGCGCTGCTGCAGCTGCATCCGCCGCCGCTGGCGGCGCTCGGTCGCTCCGTTCTCCCCTGCCGCCCGTTCCCCTCGGCGACCGCGACCGCCCGCCGCTCCCTCGCCTCGGTCGCCTTCTCGCTCCAGACCAACGTGCGCCTCCTCAAGCCCAACCGCCGCTCCCGGCGCTCCCGCTACCCCTACTACGACCTCGACGACGATGAAGAGGAAGAAGATGAGGAGTACGACGAGGACGACGAGAGCGAGGTGAGCTTCCCCAATACCAGTAATCATTGCCAAGTTGAGTAGGCCTTTGCTTCACTGCCAGTGCCTGGCTCTAGTCATGTGAGAGAAATGCGAACTGGGCTCTCACTTGGTTTTAAAATGTGCTCGTCGCAGGAGAATTTAATTGGACAATCGTATTGGTATAGAGCGTGATGTAATCTCTAGCTCAGTGTCTCGTGAAGATTTGGCATACCCTAGTCATCAAGGAAATACCTATTACCGTTTGTGCCTATTCTAGAATTTATACTTCCGGTATGCAGTTCGGAGGGAGTACAATTTGCATGTTTGATATGAATGCTTGTCTTCCCGTGCGTTCAGTTTTGGCTCTGTATCTCACATTACATCAGATCATTATAACCACATAATGTAGCACAGTTGATACTTTATCAGATTATAAGCACCGCATAATGTGGCACAGTTAATATTTTGTAGTGTAAGAACTTTGTCGAGGCTTCGTAAGGACTAGTGCCAACAAAGCATGAGCAATCAGCCATTTGGCAGGTCTTGTGTAGTTCTGTGTTTGGATATGAATTGCAATGGTCAGGATATCGGTAACTTGTACCATATCGGTCGGGTGCTGAGTAGGGATAAATAGGCGAATTTTCCAGTTAATCGCCTGATAAATAAATCAGTTAATTGGCTATTCGGTGACCCACCGAGTAGCGATTAACTGACCGAGATGCAGATTAACTGGCCGATATTTGGAACAATGATGAATTGTCAGTGCTGTTACCATTGTACCCTCCCGAGTCCTGACAAATGGTCTGAGATTTGCTAGGAGAGCTGGAACATATTGACCAAACTCTTCTAGCTCCTTTTAGTTTCGGTAACATCAGATGCTTCTGTGCTCACATGCAAACAATACATACTTAAAAAGGATATTGCGATACAACGTGTTCAATTGCCCCTTCATATATTAGTGACACATGACGCCATAGTGAATGCTCCCATGTTTTGCTATTTAAAAGGGTGTTATCATAATGAACAGTGGTCTATCTAAACCCAGTGTACAGAATTTCCTTGGAAGGTGTATGTCACATGTTGTGTTGACACACTGCTCATACTACATCATTAGATGCTGCGTTTGAATTATTATGCAGAATTTTGTCTAAAAAAATCACTTATGTTTATCTGCTCATAAAACAAATATTACAAACTCACTGTTCCAGTATATCTTACTCTATATTGCACTACTCTTTTCAGGACGATTTATCAGGTTTGGAGTATCCTGGTGTCCTTTATACAAACAACCCGCGTGCTCCGAACAAGAGAGCAGGTATACTTAAGCTATGTAAAATTTCTTAAAAACAATGGTACCTTGTATTGAAACCTGGCTCTATGCTTCAGGACGAAAAACACAACTGGTGAAAGAAAATTGGGAAGGAAGGCGGCCCAAAACTCGTGATAAACATGCTAGTCCAGGAAGGTCTAATTCCCTCCAGCCCAGGAGCAAAATAAACAGAACATTACTAAATCTTACAAGCATGAACAGTGAAGTAGAGGTAGATTTCTAAGATCAATTCAGTATGTGCATGTTTCTGGTCCATATTTCAGTATGTAAGGTACGTTGACTAACAAAGATTTGTTGTTGCAGTTGAAAAATGAAAGCATCTCTCGTATTCTGTTTGAAAAATTGCAAGAAGAATATGACTTTGATGATAAATGGTTACCGCTTATTGATTACCTGTGCTCATTTGGACTGAGGGAATCCCATTTTACTTACATTTATGAAAGACACATGGCTTGCTTGCAAATCAACCGGGCTTCTGCAGAAGAAAGGTTGGAGTTCCTTCTAAGTGTTGGTGTTAAAAGCAAGGATCTGAAGAGGATGCTGGTCAGACAGCCGCAAATCTTGGAATACACTCTCAGCAATCTGAAGTCTCATGTTGCTTTTCTGGCTGGCATTGGTGTTCCGGATGCACGTATGGGGCAAATTATTTCTTCTGCCCCTTCATTTTTATCTTACAGTATTGAGCAGTCCCTGAAGCCAACTATAAGCTATTTGATTGAGGAAGTGGGTATTGAGGAGAGGGATGTGGGAAAAGTGGTGCAGCTAAGCCCTCAGATTCTGGTGCAGCGAATTGATAATGCGTGGAAATCTCGATTTCTTTTTCTCTCAAAAGAACTAGGGGCTCCCAAAGATAGCATTGTCAAAATGGTCACAAAGCACCCACAGCTGCTTCATTACAGCATTGAGGAGGGCATCTTGCCTCGAATCAATTTCCTTAGAAGCATTGGCATGAGAAACTCTGATATTCTCAAAATATTGACAAGTCTTACTCAGGTATTACCATATGTCCATATACATGTTATCATTCCTCATCCTTATATCTTTGCTGTTGCTATTAAGTGTCTCTCGTGGTAAATGTATCCTGCCATGTTTTTCAGGTGCTATCTTTGTCGGTGGAGAAAAATCTCAAACCAAAGTATCTTTATTTGGTCAATGACCTTAAGAATGAGGCTCAATCCCTGACGAAGTACCCCATGTACTTGAGCTTGTCTCTTGAGCAGAGAATTCGTCCCCGTCACCGTTTTCTTGTTTCATTGAAGAAAGCTCCAAAAGGCCCATTTCCTCTTAGCTCCTTTGTGCTTACAGATGAGCGTTTTTGCCAGCGGTTGGCTGGGACGAGCTTAGAGAAGTACCATACATTTAGACAGAGCTTGCTGCTGACAGGTTTCGAAGATAAGACTGGAAGGAAACCATTGGCATCACGACGGTAGATAGTTTGAGGAACTTGACCATAGGCAAGAGGGTTGCTTCTGACTTCCGTGCCTGTCCTCACTGTAAGAAAGCTCCAGAGGGTCTATTTCATATTAACCTCCCTCGCGCCTGTGGACGAGCATTTTTGCCATCAATGAGCCTTTGACTAACTTAGAGAGAGAAGTAACATACATCGAGACAGAGCGTCTGTTGGCAGGTTTTGCCGAGAAGTCTGAAGGAAATTGTTAGCACCAAGGCAGTAGATGATTAATATTCAGCTGATAGGTTGCGTTTTAGACTATGAGCCTGTCCTTCCTCACTGTAAGATGACCATCTTACACAGCACTTTCCTTTTCTTTCTGTGTCTTCCGGTTGTTATTTTGCGTAGTTCTAATGATTGATCTACTATTTTCCAGGAAATGGCCTAGGTTGCTGGCCTGGTTACCCCTCTGTTCAGCTGTTGCCTTGTGAAACATCTTGTAGAGTCTTTCTGATAGCTCCGGATCAACTACAAATGGATGGTTCATCTGACAGAACAGCATCCACCGGAATAGCTGATCGAACATTCTGCTAACTGCTTAAAGAGTAGCTGCCTTGACTTCTACTTACGGTTAACCGCAACTTTCGAGCAACATATTAAGTCTAGCAAAACTGCAGCTTGACCATATAGCGTGCAACTTCTGTGTCAGACATATACGTCCTCCGTTCCCAAATATTTGTCTTTCTAGGCATTTCAAATGGACACAACATACGGATGCATGTAGACATATTTTAGAGTGTAGATTCACTCATTTTGTTCCGTATGTAGTCACTTGTTGAAATCTCTAGAAAAACAAATATTTGGGAACGGAGGGAGTAGTAGGCTATAGTAAATTTTCTTCAGGGTTGTAATGATAGAGATTATGCGGTTGAGATTTGCCTGTAATGGTACTAGTACTGTGCCTACGCCCTCCCTGTCTCTCACAGGGTTATGATGGGAATCACACTTTTAAAAACTATACCGTCGAGGGATCTCAGCAGGTGCAGTAGCGGAAGAAGAAAACGAGTGCAGCATTCGACGAGGGGCCACATGTACCAGAAAATGCTGGGGTCATGTGCTTCTGAGCGAATTTTTCCGTCAAGTTTCAATATTTCGTTACTAAGTTTAGGATGTATGAATCTGAAAAATTTCACGCAACAGCACGTGTGTATTTGCAGTAATGTAAAAGACAAGATATGTGTATTTCACACCTTTCCTTTTCTTTTCTTTATATAACGCAAATATATATGGAAAACGCTTGGCTTCTACCGGCGGATCGTACGTGAGCATCCGCAAGCTCATCCTTACGGCGCGTGTCTTAACCGAGCGGTCCTTTTTTTTCTTTCTTTCGGTCAACGTTATCGCTGCTGACTGTCCACTATGACGAGTTTTCACAGCATGGTCTTTGTTGCAAAAACTGCAACAAGACCTATGTTGCAGAAAAAATAAATTTGTAATGAGACCTCTGTTGCAAAATAAACTAAATTGCAACAACACATCTGTTGCAAAAAAATAAAATAAAACTGAAATAAGGCCTCCGTTGCAAAAAAAATATTGCAACATTATCCGTGTTGCAGAAATTCCCCGCAACACACCCTGTGTTGCAATGATAAAAAGTGACGCTCAATCGCTCAATCCATTAAAGCCGATGACTTGCGAGGCGGTGTATCTTATAAAAATATCCGTCGGCCGGGTAGCAGCACCTAACATATATTGGCAGTGGCGGACGCAGGGGGGTGGCCAGCCAGGGCCCGGGCCCTCCCCAACATCCTAATTTCCTTTGTATTATGCATATGAACAGTGAATTTTTTTTACTATTGCCTGCAGCCGGCCCTCCCCAACATCAGATTATACGCATCCCTGCCTCCGCCACTGTATATTGGCTCAAATTTTGTATGTTCATACTACATACAACAATATGTACCCCGCCATCCTTATTCGAAATGTTTACAACATACACATGTGTGTTTTGATCATCTGAAATTAGCCGGCTTCAGCCGCGTCAGTTCGCACGCACTGTTTGGTTTGGGGCTTGGGAGCTAAAAAAGGCAGCCTTTTGTTTCCGGTGGTGCCAACTAAAGGAAGCTTTAGCTCTAGCACTAGCATTGTCCCACTTAAAAAAAAACAAAAAACTGGCATGTAGGAGTACTAATCTCAAGGCAATTCAAAAATGATGTGCAACAATTCAAAGAAAATCTGGCATGTACTAATCTCAGGTTGGTACAAAATAATCACCACTTGTTCCTATCACCAGAGTAATGCAACTCTCTCTCGAAGATAAACAACAATGACGTACAACTAAACAGGTAAGCAAAACCCAATGAACCAACTGAAACTGAAGATATCTTCCATCACTCTCTCCGAAAGAGACGCACAGGTCTCAGTGTCATATGCAAACACAAACTGTTTCTGTTTTGCTATTAACTACCAAAAAAACTCAGTGTGTAGAGTAGAATTACAAGGATTCTTAGATCATGCATCAGCAGGTCATAACAGCAGGGGGGTTGACCCCAAACCTAATCAACCAAGGAAAGCGCTTCAATGTACAAAAACTTCCCTTTGTTTATATGATCTATCTAAGAGGAAACCATAGAAGCGTTTCAGTAATCAGTATAGTGTACTCAAGTTTGCTGCGTCTTTAGTATACTCATCTAATCTACAATCTATGTCTGGAGTGTATATGTATCGAATGGGAGTCGACAACATCTGAATGGGGAACTCCGTTCCAATCCACTTATACTTGCGCCACTGGCTGGTCAGGTCAGGCCTCCTTGTAGAAACAGTCGACATCTGGAAGAGCGGCAGCGATCTCGTCCCTGCAAAAGAGCTCACATGGTTCAGATCTGCTACTACTAGACTAACCAACAGGGGAAAGGCAACAAAAATGATATCGGAATGGGAAATAACAATGGCCGTTGCTACTCAAAATAATACAGAATATCAAATAACGCGCAACATCTGAAGTGCTCCGAGTCCAGCATAATTTGGTTTGTCGCAACCATGATAAGGTCAGCCATTCTAGGTAGCATAACAGCTCGATTAAGCATCCTAAAAGTCGATAGATGGTAGCTGAAAATGCCGACATAAATAGGAAAACTCACATATCTTGTTGTGCTGCGCCTCCATCCGGCACACCTGGCACTTCATCCGGAACACCTGGCACTTGTCCTGCCGCTCCATTCCCAGCAGGGTTCCTGTATTTGCAACACTTCCAGACTTGAGCATTCAGAGTTTGCAATTGCAAAAAAAGTCCCTTGTTCCTGAACTTGTAATATTTAAAATATATTGGGTAAGGTAAAAAAAAGAAGGAAAACTCACATATCTTGTTCTGCTGCGTCTCCATCCAGCACACCTAGCACGTCATCTGGCACTGCAACCGGGGCATTTGGCACATGTCCTAGCCCTCCACCCGGGCCATTCAGCCCATGATTCCCAGCAGGGTTCCTGTATTTGCAACACTTCCAGACTTGAGCAGAGTTCACAAATGCCAAAAAAAGTCCCTTATTCCTGAACTTGTAATGTTTAAAATACATTGATGAAGGTAAAAAAGAAGGAAAACTCAGATATCTTGTTGTGCTGCGTTTCCATCTGGCGCACCTGGTTCTTGTCCTGGCACTCCACCCAGGGCATTTGGTACATGTCCTGGCCCTCCATCCAGGCCATTCGGCCCATGATTCTCAGCAGGGTTCCTGTATTTGCAACATTTCCAGACTTGAGCATTCAGAGTTCACAAATGCAAAAAAACAAGGTCCCTTATTTCTGAACTTGTAACATTTAAAAATATATTGAGTAAGGTACGGCCTAACTAAATCAGTGCTCCAAAAATAAACTAATTCCATGAATTGAATTAATGAACGACAGGGACACTTTATAAGTACCCCAAAATACAAAATAAACGAAACCAACATAACCTAAATGAAGCATAAAATCAAACCAGCAGCTTACGGAGAGAATAAAGGCTAGTGATGTTTACAGAATATGGTATAGGCCACCTAGATACACAAAAAAAAATTCAAATCAGTAGCCTAATGTGTAGCCATGTCACTAGGAAGCAAATGACAACAACAAAGCTTGGAAATCAAATTCCGGGACTGACATCCTAAATGGATAATGATGCTGGAAAAGGAGACTAGTCCACAAAGTCAAACAAAAGAGAAGTCGATAACAATCAGCAACTGACTAGTCTGAGAAATGCCAAAAATAAAGTAAGTCATAAGAGCTTAGAAAAATGTCATGCGACATTTCCACCATAGCTAACAGTAAAGATTCTGTATGTGTGAATAGCACACATGAGATACTGTTTTAACAGAAATTATAGATCTACGTTTACACTATATGATAGGATAACGTAAAAGGAAGCAAAATAAAGCAACCATGTACTAAATCGTTACCACAGATAATAGGGGATATAGCGGTCCACGTGAAGTCTTGCTCCGGAGATGAAGTGAGGGACCTCAGGATTCCAGTTTGATAAAAGCAGCCTCACTGTCCCAGGGAGCATGAATCTCACAAAACCATATGACCTTCCATGCGGAATAGTCACAGACACGACAGACCCGAAATTGCTGGAACAAACATCATAAATAATATTAACATAATGACATAGCACTTGGGATCTTTATTTAAAGGGCCTGAACGCTTAAGTTACAAGACGATACCTGAAATACGAATGAACCTTTGATTCAGTGCATATTTCTCTACTTTGAGCAGAGAAGGTGATATAAATCCGAGTTTCACTATTGAAATCCATCACATTTGGATTGTAGGCTGGTGGAGCAACCTCCAACAGGATTACATACCATTGAAAGCTGTTTTGAAACATCAATGGTTATAAATCAGAACGTCTAGAAAAAGAAAAGAGATGTGTCTCAATTTTTTTCAGAAAGGTAAAGAGATGTGTCTCATTGCTAATTTAAAGTGAACAAAACAGACAACTAAAAGAGAGATATTAGAAATGAGACCACAGAAAACCTGTCATGAAACAAATAAATCGTATGAAGACGCCAGAGCAAACTCAGCAGGTGATCAGGATTCCCATCCTGTCCGTCTTGCAGAAGCTTTATGTGCAACTCAGAGCAATTCCGTGGCAAATCCACTACTGGGACAGGAAAACCATGCATCATATGCAGAAATACCCTGATTTGGATCTCTATCCTCCCAAATGAGTCAAGTCCATGAGAGAACCAACAGTCTGAACCATACTTGCAAGATCCATCAATCATGTAGAAGCGGCAAGGCTGGTCAGACCTCCAAACCATTTTCTGTTTCCTGTGCCACAGAGAACATCAAGGAAAATAAAAAAATAATAAATTGGTGTCATAAATAATTAATATCACGGAAACCATTCTCTGTTTCCTGTGCCACAGTAAGAAACAATGGCATGTATTCACCAGAATTTCACGTTGCCCATTTTGCACTTCAAAAAACTGAAGAACAAAAATCCAACCAGAGACCACTAGAACGTACTCCATATATTATACCATATAAACTGGCAATCAACAGAAAATATAGGGTAAAGTAGCATATCCACGACCAAGAACCAGCCAAGAACCTCCAGAATTCCATCAAAATCAATATTGATGCACCAGCTAATCCACATTTGACCCCGCAAGAACTCATCAAGCTAAGAAAACCTGGAATCATGCTTCTGTGCCCCTAAAGCGTTAATGTACACACAGGCGGGAGCAGAAAGAAGGAAGGTAACGTATTCGTGACCACGAACTATTCTAGTCCCCAAATCGCCTCCAGAAGTCAACCAAAATTGGTACGTTGTATTTGATATACTCCACAAATTAACCCCGCAACAAATCATCAAGCCAAAAAAACTTGGGATCGTGCTTTTTGTGCCCCTAATCCTAATGTCCAAAACTCTTGTAACTCTGGCCGGGAAGCAGAGCAGCACGGGCGGGAGGACCAAGAACCATTCTAACCAAGCAACCTTATGCAAAATTCCACTAAACTTGGTACTGCTGTACAATATACTCCACAAATTATCCCCGCAGCAAATCATCAAGCCAAGAGAACTTGGGATCGTGCATTTGTCCCCCTAAATCCTACTGTATGTCCGAAACTCTTGTAACTCCGGCCGGGAAGCAGAGCAGCACAAGCGGGAGGACCAAGAACCGTTCTAACCAAGAAACCGTACCATATTCCCACGAAAATCGGTACTGTCGTACGAAATGCAACACAAATTAACTCTGCAAGAACTCGTGAATCCAAGAAAGTTGGAAAGATTCATCTGCACTCCTGAATTTTAACGTCCAAAGGTCTTCTACTCCGGGAAGAAGAGCAGCGCAGGAGGGGAGGGGATGATCAAGAACGAAACACCATGCCCAGAACTCAACCAAATTCGGTAATGTTGTACAAGATACGCGCTCCGCAGATAAACCCCGCAAGAAATCATGCGTCAAGATCGTAATGTACAAACCTGGTCTTTCTCCGCTCCAGGAAGGGTTCAGCACACCGAGGAAGGGTTCAGCATACCGAGGAAGGGGACGAGGCGGGGGCTGTATATGATGCCTGCGCAAGCTTCTCCGCTCCGGGAAGGGTGAAGAAGAGGGCGAGGAAGAAGACGGTGAGGCGGAGGCTGTATATATGACGCCCGCGCAAGCTTTCGCCTTTGAAAGGAGACGGTAGGCAACCTCGAATTCGCAGCATTGGGCCTGGGCCTGGGCCTGTCCGGTACGCCCAAGGCATGACTTAAGAAGCCCCGAGCAGCATTGGGCCTGGTGCTGGAAAGGCCTCCGCTTGGCTCACTAAGTCCTGGCGCGCCGCCGCCTCCGGTGCGGTGGGAGCCGCCGGAGAGAGGGGCGAGGGGAGGCGTCGGCCCAGCCGCCGCAGTTCCGCATTCCCTGTCGTGGTGGTCGGCACCGACGCCGCCGACCTTCAATTTCACGGAGGGGGCGGCGACCAATCTCGCCGTGGAGCGTCGCTGCGGAGATGCCCGGTGTCGAGCGGAGCGACTGAGCTGGGTTGAGGACAGAGAAGCGGCGTTGCGGATGCTCGGCCTGGATCAAAGCGACGGAGGTCGGTGGAGAAGAGAGAAGCGGCGGTGGGTGCGCTATTGCGGTGGCTGGCGCGCCTCTGCAGGAGTCTCGTGGTGGGTCGTGCGAGGAAGAATCGCATGCCTTCAGTCAAGTAAGCAGGAGAAAAATTCACTACACGTGCATTTACTTGGGCTGGCGTTAACTTTAGTCTCTGTGATTACAAATACCCGAAATATAATCACCAAACTTGCTCTAGGAGATCGTCTACGGTCCATTATACAGTTTTATGTACGTATACAATGAGTTGGCTCGAGTCAACCGATGCCAAGTGTGCATTGACTACCACATGTGCCCAGCTCGCTGGAATACGCATGCACGCAGTTTTTTTTTTTGCAAAATTGACAGTTATTAAAGATCTACCCCCCACTTGTTCGCACACCTGGCCGGACCGAGCCACACCCGCTCGGACCGAGCCCAACCGCTGCCGCTCCCAACCCTATCTCGCAGACTCCGTCGCCGCCGCCTGAAAGTGCAAGTACCCCTAGGTGATTTTGGTAATTTCTAACAACATATAGCTTATTGAGCTAATGCTATTTCATGATTAATATTTCAGGAAAGTTCAATGATTGGCATGGCATGGATGAGAAAAGTGGACCCCTAAAAATGCTAAGGACAAAAGGATTGACTCAAGCTCAAAGCTCAAAACTCTACATTTTCTATTTTAGTGATCTAAGATCACATTGAGTCTATAGAAAAAGTCAATACTATCAAGGAGGTATGAGGTGTTGCTTAATGAGGCTCTTCCTCAAAATGCTTAGTGATATGCTCCAAAGCCCTCAACTACTTTCTCACATCCATGTATGACCTAAACCAAAAGTCAAACTCGGCCCCGCCGATTCTTTCTATCCGGCACCACCGAGTTCAGATGTCATAGCCACTGCCACAAACCCTAGGAAAATCGGTCTCACCGATAGAGATCCCGGTCTCACCGAGATGGGATTGTAATCTCTCTGTTTCCCTTCGTAACGTTTCGGTCCCACCGAGATGAGCAATCGGTCCCACCGAGATTGCAATGTAAACTCTCTGTTTTCCTTTCGTAACATTTCGGTCTCACCGAAATGAGCGAATCGGTCCCATCGAGTTTACCTAACCAACTCTTTGGTTAGCTTATTACCAAAATCGGTCTCACCGAGTTTGTGTAATCGGTCTCACCGAGATTACGTTATGCCCTAACCCTAACCATATCGGTCCTACCGAGTTGCATGTCGGTCCCACCGAAAATCCTAACGGTCACTAGATTTGCTGATTCGGTCCAACCGAGTTTATCAATTCGGTCCCACCGAGATTGGCAAGTTGTATGTAATGGTTAGATTTTGTGTGGATGCTATATATACCCCTCCACCTCCTCTTCATTCGTGAAGAGAGCCATCAGAACGAACCTACACTTCCAACTTACCTTTTCTGAGAGAGAATCACCTACACTTGTGTTGAGGCCAAGATATTCCATTCTTACCATATGAATCTTGATCTCTAGCCTTCCCAAGTTGCTTTCCACTCAAATCTTCTTTCCACCAAATCCATATCCTGTGAGAGAGAGAGTTGAGTGTTGGGGAGACTATCATTTGAAGCACAAGAGCAAGAGTTCATCATCAACACACCATTTGTTACTTCTTGGAGAGTGGTGTCTCCTAGATTGGCTAGGTGTCACTTGGGAGCCTCCGACAAGATTGTGGAGTTGAACCAAGGAGTTTGTAAGGGCAAGGAGACCGCCTACTTCGTGAAGATCTACCGCTAGTGAGGCAAGTCCTTCGTGGGCGACAGCCATGGTGGGATAAACAAGGTTGCTTCTTCGTGGACCCTTCGTGGGTGGAGCCCTCCGTGGACTCGCGCAGCCGTTACCCTTCGTGGGTTGAAGTTTCCATCAACGTGGATGTATGATAGCACCACCCATCGGAACCATGACAAAAACATCCGTGTCTCCTATTGCGTTTGAATCCTCCAAACCCTTCCCTTTACATTCTTGCAAGTTGCATGCTTTACTTTCCGCCGCTCATATACTCTTTGCATGCTTGCTTGAATTGTGTTAAGATTGCTTGACTTGTCCAAAGTTGCTAAAATCTGCCAAGAACTAAAATTGGGAAAAGGATAAGTTTTATTTGGTCAAGTAGTCTAATCATCCCCCTCTAGACATACTTTCGATTTTACAAGTGGTATCAGAGCTTTGGTCTCCATTTGCTTTGATTTCCATAGCTTTTGGTAGTCATAGCCTTGGTTTCACAACCTAGGAGAGTATGGCGTCTAGCGAGGGAAATTACCACCGTAGAGGTCCTTACTTTGATGGTACTGATTTTGATAGTTGGAAGCATAAGATGAAAATGCATATTCTTGGACATAACCCCGCCGTATGGGCTATCGTGTGTATTGGCTTGCAAAGTGAATTCTTTGATGGGAGAGAACCGAACCGTGAAGCTACCGCGAAAGAGTTGTAGATGCTGCAATACAATGCTCAAGCTTGTGATATCCTCTTTAACGGATTGTGCCCCGAAGAATTCAACAAAATCAGCCGTCTTGAGAATGCAAAGTAAATTTGGGATACTTTGATTGATATGCATGAAGGTACCGACTCCATCAAGGAATCCAAGTTGGATGTGCTTCAAAGCCAGCTTGACAAGTTCAAAATGAAGGATGGTGAAGGTGTCGCTGAAATGTACTCTAGGCTTGCTCTTATCACAAATGAGATCGCCGGCTTAGGAAGTGAAGAGATGACCAACAAATTCATCATCAAGAAGATCCTAAGAGCTTTGGATGGAAAATATGATACCGTATGCACATTGATCCAAATGATGCCCAATTACAAAGATCTCAAGCCAAGGAATGTTGGGGATCGTAGTAGAAATTTAAAATTTTCTACGCATCACCAAGATCAATCTATGGAGTAATCTAGCAACGAGAGGAAGGAGAGTGCATCTACATACCCTTGTAGATCGCTAAGCGGAAGCGTTCAAGTGAACGGGGTTGATGGAGTCGTACTCGTCGTGATCCAAATCACCGATAATCCTAGCGCCGAACGGACGGCACCTCCGTGTTCAACACACGTACGGTTGGGAGGCGTCTCCTCCTTCTTGATCCAGCAAGGTGAGAGGAGAAGTTGAGGGAAAACTCCGACAGCACAACGGCGTGGTGGTGATGGAGCTCGTGGTTCTCCGGCAGGGCTTCGCCAAGCACTACGAAGGAGGATGAGATGTTGGAGGAGGAAGAGGGCTGCGCCAGGGGAAGGGTGCGTCTGCCCTCTCTCTCCCTCACTATATATAGGGGGAAGGGAGGAGGGGGAGGCGCCCTAGGGTTCCCTAGGGGAGGGGCGGCGGCCACAGGGGAAACCCTAGATGGGTTTGGGCGCCCCCACCCCCTAGGAAACTTGCCCCCCAAGCCGGGAGGGGCGGCTGCCCTAGGGGTGGCGCCCCCACCTCTTCTGGTTATGTGAGATGGGGTGGAAGGGGCGCTCAGCCTCTTAGTGGGCTGATGTGCCCTCTCCCCTTGGTCCATAAGGCCCCCCCAACGCTTGCCGGGGCCTCCGAAACCCATTTCGGACACACTAGTCATCACCTGGTACCCCCGGAACAATTCCGGACTCCAATACCCTTTGTCCAATATACTGATCTTCACCTCCGGACCATTCCGGAGCTCCTCGTCATGTCCGGGATCTCATCCGGGACTCCGAACAACCTTCGGTAACCACATACTATTTCCCATAACAACTCTAGCGTCACCGAACCTTAAGTGTGTAGACCCTACGGGTTCGGGAACCATGCAGACATGACCGAGACAACTCTCCGACCAATAACCAACAGCGGGATCTGGATACCCATGTTGGCTCCCACATGTTCCACGATGATCTCATCGGATGAACCACGATGTCGAGGATTCAATCAATCCCGTATACAATTCCCTTTGTCCAGCGGTATTGTACTTGCCCGAGATTCGATCATCGGTATCCGATACCTTGTTCAATCTCGTTACCGGCAAGTCTCTTTACTCGTTCCGTAACACATCATCACGTGATCAACTCCTTGGTCACATTGTGCATATTATGATGATGTCCTACCGAGTGGGCCCAGAGATACCTCTCTGTTTACACGGAGTGACAAATCCCAGTCTCGATTCGTGCCAACCCAACAGACACTTTCAGAGATACCTGTAGTGTACCTTTATAGCCACCCAGTTACGTTGTGACGTTTGGCACACCCAAAGCACTCCTACAGTATCCGGGAGTTGCACAATCTCATGGTCTAAGGAAATGATACTTGACATTAGAAAAGCTTTAGCAAACGAACTACACGATCTTGTGCTAGGCTTAGGATTGGGTCTTGTCCATCACATCATTCTCCTAATGATGTGATCCCGTTATCAACGACATCCAATGTCCATGGTCAGGAAACCATAACCATCTTATTGATCAACGAGTTAGTCAACTAGAGGCTTACTAGGGACATGGTGTTGTCTATGTATCCACACATGTATCTGAGTTTCATATCAATACAATTCTAGCATGTATAATAAAAGATTATCATGAACAAGGAAATATAATAATAACCAATTTATTATTGCCTCTAGGGCATATTTCCAATAGTCTCCCACTTGCACTAGAGTCAATAATCTAGTTCACATCACCATGTGATTAACACTCACAGGTCACATCGCCATGTGACCAACATCCAAGAGTCTACTAGACTCAATGATCTAGTTCACATCACTATGTGATAAACACTCAAAGAGTTCTGGGTTTGATCATGTTATGCTTGTGAGAGAGGTTGTAGTCAACGGGTCTTGCCATATTTAGATCCCTATGTATTTCGCAAAACTTTATGTCATATCGTAGATGCTGGTACCACGTTCCACTTGGAGCTATTCCAAATTGTTGCTCCATTATACGTATCCGGTATCTCTACTCAGAGCTATCCGGATAGGTGTTAAGCTTGCATTGACGTAACTCTTTACGTCGAACTCTTTATCACCTCCATAACCGAGAAACATTTCCTTATTCTTCTAAGGATAATTTTGACCGCTATCTGGTGATCCAGTCCTAGATCACCTTTGTACCCTCTTGCCAGACATGTGGCAAGGCACACATCAGGTGCGGTACTCAGCATGGCATACCGTATAGAGCCTATGACAAGAGCATAGGGGACGACCTTCGTCCTTCCTCTTTCTTCTGCCGTGGTCAAGCTTTGAGTCTTACTCAACTTCACACCTTACAACTCAGGTAAGAACCCCTTCTTTGACTGATCTATTTTGAACTCCTTCAAAAACATGTCAAGGTGTGCGTTCTTTGAAAGTATCATCAGGCGTCTTGATCTATCTCTATAGATCTTGATGCCCAATTTGTAAGCAGCTTTATCTAGGTCTTCCTTTGAAAAACACTCTTCAAACAACCGTTTATGCTTTCCAGAAATTCTACATTATTTTGAATTAGCAATATGTCATCCACATATACTTATCAGAAATGTTGTAGTGCTCCCACTCACTTTCTTGTAAATACAAGTTTCTAGCAAACATTGTATAAACCTAAAAGCTTTGATCACTCCATCAAAACATATATTCCGATTCCGAGATGCTTGCTCTAGTCCATAGAAGGATTGCTGGAGCCAACATACCTTTTAGCATCCTTAGGATCGTCAAAACCTTTTATTGTATCACATACAACTTTTCTTATGAAAACTGGTAAGAAAACTTGTTTTGACATCCATCTGTAAGATTTCATAATCGAAAAATACAACTAATGCTAACATGATTCCGACGGACTTAAGCATCACTACGGGTGAGAAATTCTCATCGTAGTCAACTCCTTGAACTTGTGAAAAGACTCTTTCCCACAAGTCGAGCTTCATAGACGGTAACATTACCGCCCACGTCCGTCTTCTTCTTAAAGACCCATTTATCTCAATGGCTTGCCGATCATCGGGCAAGTCCACCAAAGTCCATACTTTGTTCTGATATATAGATCCTATCTTGGATTTCATGTCTCCTAACCATTTGTTGGAATACGGGCCCACCATCGCTTCTCCATAGATCATAGGTTCATTGTTGTCTAACAACATGATATCTAAGATAGGATTACCGTACCACTTAGGAGTAGTACATATCCTTGTTGACCTACGAGGTTCGATAGCAACTTGATCCGAAGCTTCATGATCACTATCATTAACTTCCTATTCAACAGACGTAGGCGCCACAGAAAACATCTTTCTGTGTTGCATCACTCTCTGGTTGAAGTAAAGGTTCGACAACCTCATCAAGTTCTATGTTCCTCCCACTCAATTCTTTCAAGAGAAACTCCTCCTCGAGAAAGGACCCGTTCTTAGCGACAAACAATTTGCCCTCGGATCTGAGATAGAAGGTATACCCAACTGTCACCCTTGGGTATCCTATGAAGATGTGTTTGTCCGCTTTGGGTTCGAGCTTCTCCGGCTGAAGCCTTAAGCATCGCAGCCCCAAACATTAAGAAACGACAACTTTGGTTTCTTGCCAAACCATATTCTTACGATGTCGTCTCAACGGACTTAGATGGTGTCCTATCTAAAGTGAATGCAGCTGTCTCTAACGCATAACCTCAAAATGAAAACGGTAGATCGGTAAGAGACATCATAGATCGCACCATATCTCATAAGGTTCGTTTATGACATCCAGACACACCATTACCCTGTGGTGTTCCAGGTGGCTTCAACTGTGAAACAATTCCACAATGTCTTAAGTGTTTGCCAAACTCATAACTCAGAAATTCTCATTGATCAGATCGTAGGAATTTGATCTTCTTGTTATGATGATTCTTAACTTCACTCTGAAATCGCTTGAACTTTTCAAACGTTTCAGACGTGTGCTTCATTAAGTAAATATACCTATATCTACTCAAATAGTCAGTGAAGATGAGAAAATAGCGATATCCACCGCACGCTCCAATTCTCATTGGATCACACACATCTGCATGTATGATTTCCAACAAGTCACTTGCCCGTTTCATTGTACCTGAAAACGGGGTCTTAGTCATCCTGCCCATGAGGCATGGCTCGCATGTGTCAAGCGATTCAAAATCAAGTGACTCCAAACATCCATCGATATGGAGTTTCTTCATGCATCTTACGCCAATATGACCTAAGTGGCAGTGCCACAAGAAAGTGGTACTATCATTATTAACTCTACATCTTTTGGCGTGAACATGTGTATCACCACGACCGAGATTCAATGAACCATTCACATAGGGTGCATGACCATGAAAGGTATCATTCATGTAAACAGAATAACCATTATTCTCTAACTTAAATGAATGACCGTATTGCAATGAACATGATCTAATCATATTCATGCTCAACGTAGACACCTTATAACATTTATCTAGGTTCAACTAATCCCGAAGGCAGATGGAGCGTGCGATGGTGATCTCATCAACTTTGGAAACACTTCCAACACACATCGTCACCTCGCCCTCAGCCAGTCTCCGTTTAGTCCATAGCTTTTGCTTCAAGTCACCAATAATAGTAACTGAACCGGTATCCAATACCCAGGTGCTACCAGGAGTACTAGTGAGGTACACATTAATAACACGTATAAATTTTGTTGAAGTTGCCAGCCTTCTTATCTACCATGCATTTGGGGTAATTCCGCTACCAATGACCGTTCCCCTTACAATAGAAGCATTTAGTCTCAGGTTTGGGTTCAACCTTGGGTTCCTTCACTGGAGCGGCAACTGGTTTGCCATCCATGAAGTTTCCCTTCTAGCCCTTGCCCTTCTTGAAAAACAATGGTCTTGTTAAACCATCAACACTTGATGCTCCTTCTTGATTTCTACCTTTTGCAGTCTTAAGCACCGCGAACAGCTCCGGGATCAACTCCATCCCTTGCATGTCATAGTTCATCACGAAGATCTAGTAGCTTAGTGATAGTGGCTAGAGAACTCTATCAATCACTATCTTATCTGGAAGTTTAACTCCCACTTGATTTAAGTGATTGTAGCACCCAGACATTCTGAGCACATGCTCACTAGCTGAGCTATTCTCCTCCATCTTGTTGGCAAAATAACTTGTCAGAGGTCTCACACCTCTCAACACGGGCATGAGCCTGAAATCCCAATTTCAGCTCTTGGAACATCTCATATGTTCTATGGTGTTCAAAACATCATTGGAATCCCGATTCTAAGCCGTAAAGTATGGTGCACTAAACTATCAAGTAGTCATCAGGATGTGTCTGTCAGGTGTTCACAACATCCACAGACGACGTTGTAGGGGTTTGCACATCGAGCGGTGCATCAAAGACGTAAGCCTTCTGTGTAGTAGTGAGGACACTCCTCGAACTACGGACCTAGTCCGCATCATTGCTTACAATATCTTTCAACTTAATCTTTCTCTAGGAACATATTGAAACAGGGAGCTAAAGCGTGAGATATTTATCCACAACATATTTGCAAAGACAATTTAGACTATGTTCATGATAATTAAGTTCATCTAATCAAATTATTCAATGAACTCCCACTCAGATAGACATCCCTCTAGTCATCTAAGTGAAACATGATCCGAGTCAACTAGGCCGTGTCCGATCATCACGTGAGACGGACTAGTCAACATCGGTGAACATCTTCATGTTGATCGTATCTTCTATACGACTCATGCTCGACCTTTCGGTCTTCCGTGTTCCGAGGCCATGTCTGTACATGCTAGGCTCGTCAAGTCAACCTAAGTGTATTGCGTGTGTAAATCTGGCTTACACCCGTTGTATTCGAATGTTAGAATCTATCACACCCGATCATCACGTGGTGCTTTGAAACAACGAACCTTCGCAACAGTGCACAGTTAGGGGGAACACTTTCTTGAAATTATTGCGAGGGATCATCTTATTTAAGCTACCGTCGTTCTAAGAAAATAAGATGTAAAGCATGATAAACATCACATGTAATCAAATAGTGACATGATATGGCCAATATCATTTTGCTCCTTTTGATCTCCATCTTCGGGGCTCCATGATCATCGTTGTCACCGGCATGACACCATGATCTCCATCATCATGATCTCCATCATCGTGTCTTCTTGAAGTTGTCTTGTCATCTATTACTTCTACTACTATGGCTAACGCTTTAGCAATAAAGTAAAGTAATTACATGACGTTTATGTTGACACGCAGGTCATAAATAAATTAAGACAACTCCTATGGCTCCTGCCGTTTGTCATACTCATCGACATGCAAGTCGTGATTCCTATTACAAGAACATGATCAATCTCATACATCACATATATCATTCATCACATCCTTTTGGCCATATCACACCACAAGGCATATGCTGCAAAAACAAGTTAGACGTCCTCTAATTGTTGTTGCAAGTTTTTATGTGGCTGCTATAGGTTTCTAGCAAGAACGTTTCTTACCTACGCGAAAACCACAACGTGATATTCCAATTTCTATTTACCCTTCATAAGGACCCTTTTCATCGAATCCGATCCGACTAAAGTGGGAGAGACAGACACCCGCTAGCCACCTTATGCAACTAGTGCATGTCAGTCGGTGGAACCAGTCTCACGTAAGAGTACGTGTAAGGTCAGTCCGGGCCGCTTCATCCCACGATGCCGCCGAATCAAGATAATACTAGTAACGGCAAGTAAATTGACAATATCGACACCCACAACTGCTTTGTGTTCTACTCGTGCATAGAAACTACGCATAGACCTAGCTCTGATGCCACTGTTGGGGATCGTAGCAGAAATTTAAAATTTTCTACGCATCACCAAGATCAATCTATGGAGTAATCTAGCAACGAGGGGAAGGAGAGTGCATCTACATACCCTTGTAGATCGCTAAGCGGAAGCGTTCAAGTGAACGGGGTTGATGGAGTCGTACTCGTCGTGATCCAAATCACCGATGATCCTAGCGCCGAACGGACGGCACCTCCGCGTTCAACACACGTACGGTTGGGAGACGTCTCCTCCTTCTTGATCCAGCAAGGTGAGAGGAGAAGTTGAGGGAAAACTCCGACAGCACGACGGCGTGGTGGTGATGGAGCTCGTGGTTCTCCGGCAGGGCTTCGCCAAGCACCACGGAGGAGGATGAGGTGTTGGAGGAGGAAGAGGGCTGCGCCAGGGGAAGGGTGCGTCTGCCCTCTCTCTCCCTCACTATATATAGGGGGAAGGGAGGAGGGGGAGGCGCCCTAGGGTTCCCTAGGGGAGGGGTGGCGGCCACAGGGGAAACCCTAGATGGGTTTGGGCGCCCCCACCCCCTAGGAAACTTGCCCCCCAAGCCGGGAGGGGCAGCTGCCCTAGGGGTGGCGCCCCCACCTCTCCTGGTTATGTGAGATGGGGTGGGAGGGGCGCTCAGCCCCTTAGTGGGCTGATGTGCCCTCTCCCCTTGGCCCATAAGCCCCCCCAACGCTTGCCGGGGCCTCCGAAACCCCTTTCGGACACGCTGGTCATCACCTGGTACCCCCGGAACAATTCCGGACTCCAATACCCTTCATCCAATATACCGATCTTCACCTCCGGACCATTCCGGAGCTCCTCGTCATGTCCGTGATCTCATTCGGGACTCCGAACAACCTTCGGTTACCACATACTATTTCTCATAACAACTCTAGTGTCACCGAACCTTAAGTGTGTAGACCCTACGGGTTCGGGAACCATGCAGACATGATCGAGACAACTCTCTGGCCAATAACCAACAGCGGGATCTGGATACCCATGTTGGCTCCCACATGTTCCACGATGATCTCATCGGATGAACCACGATGTCGAGGATTCAATCAATCCCGTATACAATTCCCTTTGTCCAGCGGTATTGTACTTGCCCGAGATTCGATCGTCGGTATCCGATACCTTGTTCAATCTCGTTACCGGCAAGTCTCTTTACTCGTTCCGTAACACATCATCCCGTGATCAACTCCTTGGTCACATTGTGCACATTATGATGATGTCCTACTGAGTGGGCCCAGAGATACCTCTCCGTTTACACGGAGTGACAAATCCCAGTCTCGATTCGTGCCAACCCAACAGACACTTTCGAAGATACCTGTAGTGTACCTTTATAGCCACCCAGTTACGTTGTGATGTTTGGCACACCCAAAGCACTCCTACGGTATCCGGGAGTTGCACAATCTCATGGTCTAAGGAAATGATACTTGACATTAGAAAAGCTTTAGCAAACGAACTACACGATCTTGTGCTAGGCTTAGGATTGGGTCTTGTCCATCACATCATTCTCCTAATGATGTGATCCCGTTATCAACGACATCCAATGTCCATGGTCAGGAAACCGTAACCATCTTATTGATCAACGAGCTAGTCAACTAGAGGCTTACTAGGGACATGGTGTTGTCTATGTATCCACACATGTATCTGAGTTTCCTATCAATACAATTCTAGCATGGATAATAAACAATTATCATGAACAAGGAAATATAATAATAACCAATTTATTATTGCCTTTAGGGCATATTTCCAACACAGAAGTCATTGGAAGAATTGTTGCTCATGAGATGTCACTCAAGGATAAGGAGGAGCTCCATAACAAGTCAAGTGGTGCTTACAAAGCCTCATATGAAGCTCCCACATCATCAAGTGAGAAACAAACCTTCAATGAAGAATTGAGCCTAATGGTGAAGAACTTCAACAAGTTCTACAAGAGTAGAAGCAAAGAGAGAAGTTCCAAGTCAAGGTCCTACAATGACAAAAGATCTTCTAGTTGAGAGCGAAATTGCTACAATTATGGAAGACCCGAACAATATTCCAATGAGTGTACGACACCCTACAAGAGAAGAGAAGATTCTCCAAAAAGAAGAAGTAGAAGAGAAGAATCACCATCAAGAAAGAGAAGTAGTAGAGATGATTGTTATGAACGAAGAACATCCCGGAGAAGTAAGGATTCGGAAAGGAAGGACAAGTCATCAAGGAGCTACACAAAACGAAGACATCAAGCTCATGTTTTGTGAATGGGTATCCGGCTCCGACTCCGACAATCACTCCAAGAGAAGCTATCACTCCGACTCCGAATATACTCAAGATGAAGGTGTTGCCGGTTTAGCACTTGTGTCAACCAACTCGTATGACATATTTGATTCACCAAATGAAGGACTTGGAAGATGCTTCATGGCTAAAGGCCCAAAGGTATCACACCCCGAGTATGTTGATTTTAATAGTGATGAAGATGACTTGTTAGGTGATGATGATTTACTTGTTGACAACTCTAGTGATGAATACTATGATGAAACGTCAATTAATCATGCTAATCAAGATAAAACGAATGACAATGATAAGGAGAAGATTGAGTTTCTAACTAAAGAAGTAAACACTCTTAAGTTAGCTCATGAAACTATCTTAGTAGATCATCGAGAACTTTTAAGGACTCATGAGAAATTACGTTTTGAAAAGCTCAACCTTGAGCAAGCGCATGAGTTCGTAAAGGCAATCAATGATGATCTTCGCAAGAAAAGTTCTTCTTACATTATCAAGCATTTACTCTTATCCACTTACATGCCTCAAGTCAAGTCTAGTAACAAGAACAAGAAAGATTCTTCCTCTAGTAGTAACAATAATCATGCTAAATCCAATGCTGTTGCTTCTAGTAGTTCTCTTGATTCCACTAATGATTCTCTTAGCCAAGTTACACTTGAGCAAGAAAATAGCTTATTAAAGGGAATTATAGAGAAAGGTGTTTAGAAGAGCCTTGCCAGGAGTAAGCAATTCGAGGATATTGTACGCAAGCAAGGAAGGCACCGGAAGAACCAAGATGTTGGTTTTGAACGAAAGTTCAATGCCAATGGAGTTGAGTGGGAAGAAGATCGTTGAGTGGGAAGAAGATCAATACCCCAAGACGAAGTGTGTTCCTCCACAAAAGAAGTATGATCCTACTTCCTTCAAAGGGACACAAGCTCAAGATGATCTTCCACCACAAGACCACAAGCAAAAAGGCAAGGATAAGCTTCAAGAGGAGATTAATGCATTTGGAGAAGCTCCTAAGGCCTTGGTCAAGTGGGTTCCCAAGACTACATCAAGTTCTACTTCATCAAGTATGACTGCAACTCTAAGGATTCCCATCAAGATGATATGGATCCCGAAGAAGAAGAACTAGAGAGTTCCCGAAGGTGACTCCGCCAACATACTTCACTCTTATCATTTTGGCAAGAACAAGTGCAATCAACTTCCACATCTTGCACCAGTTCAAGGAGTCACAAACCCTCTTGTTGGTAAGACAAGGGACAAGGTAACCTAATGCTTTCATAGACATCATCTTGTGTGTGCATCACTCTATGTCTATGGATATCCTTGTTTGTTCCTTGTGGGACTAACCTGTGTAGGTATTGAAAGTGCAACTCACTCCAAAGGATTGCTCCAAATGATCTACATCAACATTGAGCATCCACATCTTCAACACCTACATGAAGTCATCATCGACAAAACCCAAGGTTAGTTCATCCCTCTTAGGGGGGATCTCACATCTAGGGGGAGCTTTACTCTAAGAATTGAGCTAAAGCAACTCTAATGGCGTGAACACAACAACGCTTTATGTAAAAGTGGTAACCCCACTTGTGCTTAAATGATGACTATGACCTATGATCAAATGTTCTCATTTGACTCCTAAGTCAATATACTCATATATAGATGACCTAGTCATCGCCAATTTCTTGATAGATGCTAGAATTGGTTGTGCATGCTTTGCCACATATTTCATTTGCCATTTATTGTGTGAGCATGTTGGTTGCATAATTTACTCATTCGAGGACATCCACTTGTTGTTTTGATTGTTTGGTTACTTTTTCTTTTGCCAAGTGGATGGACAAGAATGCCTAAGAACCTTCTCTAGCTATCTATGCTTTTCTCGTCTCAAACTCTATTCATGCTACATCACATAGTTTGATCAAGTCAGATTCGAACCACTCTGTGTGAGGAGCACTCGGAGTCCCCGATTCGTCATAGACTTAAACTTCCAAAACTTCTTTGTGTGTTTCGGTCTGACGATTCATCCATTTCGGTCATACCGAGATCACTAAGTTGATCTAGATTTTCAATCTTGGTGCAACCGATTTGAACTTTTCGGTCACATCGAGTTGCAGTAACTGCTTGCAGTTATGCATCTCGGTGCCACCGAGTTGTTCCACTCGGTCACACCGACAGGGTCAGGCTATATATATCCCCGGGCCAAAATTTGGAAAATTCTCCGAACCCCTTCGCCTGCGCTCAGTCTGCTCTGCCTCCGTGGGTCTCCGAATCGTCCTCCTCATCACCAGCCGCCTCCCGCCGCTGGTCTCTGCCACCGTCAATGGAAATCATCTCCGCCGTTGCCACCGTAGCAGGTCCATCGCCGCACTTAGGGTATGGACTTGATCCTTGTGCTAATCTCACTCCGATTCCTAGCACATTGTTTTGCCATGTATCTTGCCACGACTGAGATCACTCTATCCAGCAAAATCACTCCGTAGTTTAGTTGTGGATTGAAAATTTAGGGTTAGGTTTCCGCCAAAATCATCTCGGACCAACCGAGTTATTGAAATCGGTTCCACCGATTTGGCTAAGGCCATTGCACATGTGATTCTCGGTCTGACCGAGAATTGCAAATCGGTGTGGCAGAGTTCAATTCTTTGTGAAACCCTAGTAGTCTCGGTGCCACCGAACTGTGACTCGGTCTGACCGAGTTCACTAGTTTAGGTTCCAAAAGGTGCTTCGATATCACCGAGTTTTCAAATCGGTAGATCCGAAATGCTTTTTGTGAAAAACTAAAACTAAGTTTTGACTCATTCTTTTGCAAAAACCTTTGCACTTTGTGATGCTCATCCAATCTATCTCATCTATATCTATTCACAGGGTCTGCTGTCAGTGTTTGCATCATGTCAGATCAGAGTGACAGTCAGAACAAGTCTGAGGAGCAAGTTCACATGAGTGAGGGCACTAGTCCCTCTAGCAGCTATGATGATGGAAGCCGGAGTACACCCAGCAACTTGCCTAAGGCAGCCACCAGGAGCAGAAAGAAGAGAACCTCAGATTCTGAGGATGAGGACTATGTGGCTGTTGAGGAAGAGGCCACCTCAAAGAGGAAAGTTCTGAAAAAGGAATATGGCACAACTGCTGCAACTAAGCTAGGTCTGAAGACTAAGATGCCAGCAAGAAGATAGCCCATGTCTAAGGCAAGGAAAGTTGCCACAGGAGAAACAATGGAGTTCACTCTTGAACCCAAGAAAACTGGAGATGGTAAGAAGAGGAAAGAAAGGGTCAAGAAGACCATTGCCAGAGTAATTGGGAAGCCCTCAATGATGGAAGATGAAGAGGAAGAGGTTGCTGCACCAGCACCTAAAGCTCAAAAGCTTATGGGAGATGCTATAAGATTAGGGGCTGCTCCATCTAAGCCCAAAGAAGCTCCCAAGGCAGCTACTCCAAAACCCAAAGCTGCATCCAAGAGGAGTACAAGGAATATTCCAGCTGCAGAGAAGAACAAGGCCCCAATGCCTGAAGCTGCTATAGAAGAAGAAGATGACGAGTCACATGTCTTGAGGAAGTTGAAGCCCAAAATTCCAGATCACAATGACGCTCATCCTGTAGCTGAGGACATGAAGCTCAGGAAGGATGCATGACTCAAACAGTGGAGATTGACTGATCCCTATGCAGTCAGGAGAAGAACTGCTGTGGACTACAGGTTCCATACAAAGGAACAACATGACTTCTATGAGACAGTGTTGCTTGACAAGAAGCCTATAGTCTGTGATATGAGATGGGTGGACTGGGAGTACATCAGGGAAAATGAAGAACACTATCCTGGAGTCTATGATAGTTTCAAGTCTTGTGGAGTAGAGGACTTTGTTGGGCAGAAGCTCACAAAGTGGAATGATGAGCTTATTATGCAGTTCTACTCCACAGCTCATTTCTACCCAGATAGAAGGAATGTCTGGATGTCTGAAGGTACTAGGTACCAGTCAACGGTTGAAGAATAGGCAAAATTGATCAATGCTCCTAAGGAGAATGAAGATGACTTGGATGTCTATGCCAAGAAGAAGAAGGATCACAACACCATAGCACATATGTACAGAGAGATCCCAGATGCTGCTCTTGAGACACACAAATTTGGATCAATACATTACCTTCTGTCAGGTTTGCCAACAATCAACTGGATCCTCAGGCACACTCTATTGCCAAAGTCAGGTGATCACAAGATGATCAGAGGCCATGCAATTAAGATGCTTCACATATTTGATGTGCCTCAAAAGTTCAAAGTCATGAGCCTAATTATGTAAACTATTAAGAGAACAGCTGCAGATCAGAAGAGAAGTTGTGGGTATGCCCCACATATCCAAGAGCTAATCAACTCCAAGATGGGCACTGGCACATATCTCTTGGACAAGGATCATATGCCCATCTACCCAGACTTTGAGGACAACACTGTGGTAATGGATGAGAATGAACCATCTTCTGTGCAAGCACAAGCAAAAAGGGAGAAGGCAATGACTGAAAAGGCTGCAAAGATGCCAACCATTGATGAGGCATCTCAGTATCTTCTGAAGAGCAAGCAAGATCAGCTTGGTTACTTGATTGCCTCCACTCTGAGGATTAAGAAGGGATTGACCACCCTGACTCAAAACCAGGAGAGCTTGGAGAGGATCATGGAGCAGAAGTTCTATGATTTAGATGTGAAGGTCACAGAGATACAGTCAGTTGTTGAGCAACTTCAGGATGAAGTGGAGGAGAAGTAGGGCAAGTCTACCACTGATGCTTTTGCTAGAGTGCCCAGAGGACAGAGATCAGCTGCAGTGCCAGTTACAGACACCAGAGCAACTTCATCTGCACAAGCTACAGCTTCAGTGCCACCAGCTCCAGCACCCACTCCACCAGCTCCATCTACATCAACTGATGCCTTCATCCTTGGAGGTTTATCTACACCACCACCTGAAGACCAAGCCTGAGAGTCGATCTAGCACTATGCATTTTTTATGAACTTTTTGGTAACTTATTACCAAAGGGGGAGAAAATGTATAGATCATAGGCTTCGAGAGAGAGTGTTGCTCTTTGTTCTCTCTTGTTGTTTGGTGGTTGAACTTTGTTATTTGCTTGTTTGAGATACTTTATGCTTTTGTGTGATACTTGGATGATCATGTGTTTGATCATATGCTACCTTAATGCTTGTTGGATGACACTATCCTTTTATATCCCCATATGATCATTCACTTTGCTTGGTGATGAGTGCATGTATTTAATTATTATCATTTTAAGCGCTCCACCAAGATGTATGTGACATGGAAGAGTAACCCATGATCCTAACTCATTGTGCATTTGCAGTCCAAAGAAAATCTTAAACTATGCACAAATTTAGGGGGAGCTCTTGCTTTTCACATACTTCTCAAAGCGACAATGTTTTTCACTCTTATTATCATTTGTCGAAGCTTTGATCTATATGTTGTCATAAATTACCAAAAAGGGGGAGATTGAAAGTGCAACTATCCCTAGGTGGTTTTGGTAATTCCTAACAACATATAGCTCATTGAGCTAATGCTATTTCAAGATTAATATTTCAGGAAAGCTCAATGATTGGCATGGCATGGATGAGAAAAGTGGACCCCTCAAAAATGCTAAGGACAAAATGATTGGCTCAAACTCAAAGCTCAAGACTCTACATTTTCTATTTTAGTGATCCAAGATCACATTGAGTCTATAGGAAAAGCCAATACTATCAAGGAGGGATGAGGTGTTGCTTAATGAGGCTCTTGCTCAAAATGCTTAGTGATATGCTCCAAAGCCCTCAACTACTTTCTCACATCCACATATGACCTAAACCAAAAGTCAAACTCGGCCCCACCGATTCTTTCTATCCGGCGCCACCGAGTTCACATGTCATAGCCACTGCCACAAACCCTAGGCAAATCGGTCTCGCCGATAGGGATCCCGGTCTCACCGAGATGGGATTGTAATCTCTCTGTTTCCCTTCGTAACGTTTCAGTCCCACCGAGATGAGCGATCGGTCCTACCGAGATTGCAATGTAAACTCTCTGTTTCCCTTTCGTAACATTTCGGTCTCACCGAAATGAGCGAATCGGTCCCACCGAGTTTACCTAACCAACTCTTTGGTTAGCTTATTACCAAAATCGGTCTCACCGAGTTTGTGTAATCGGTCTCACCGAGATTACGTTATGCCCTAACCCTAACCATATCGGTCCTACCGAGTTGCATGTCGGTCCCACCGAAAATCCTAACGGTCACTAGATTTGCTGAATCGGTCCAACCGAGTTTATCAATTCGGTCCCACCGAGATTGGCAAGTTGTGTGTAACGGTTAGATTTTGTGTGGAGGCTATATATACCCCTCCACCTCCTCTTCATTCGTGAAGAGAGCCATCAGAACGAACCTACACTTCCAACTTACCTTTTTTGAGAGAGAACCACCTACACTTGTGTTGAGGCCAAGATGTTCCATTCTTACCATATGAATCTTGATCTCTAGCCTTCCCAAGTTGCTTTCCACTCAAATCTTCTTTCCACCAAATCCATATCATGTGTGAGAGAGTTGAGTGTTGGGGAGACTATCATTTGAAGCACAAGAGCAATGAGTTCATCATCAACACACCATTTGTTACTTCTTGGAGAGTGGTGTCTCCTAGATTGGCTAGGTGTCACTTGAGAGCCTCCGACAAGGTTGTGGAGTTGAACCAAGGAGTTTGTAAGGGCAAGGAGATCACCTACTTCATGAAGATCTACCGCTAGTGAGGCAAGTCCTTCGTGGGCGACGGCCATGGTGGGATAGACAAGGTTGCTTCTTCGTGGACCCTTCGTGGGTGGGGTCCTCCATGGACTCGCGCAGCCATTACCCTTTGTGGGTTGAAGTCCCCATCAACATGGATGTACGATAGCACCACCTATCAGAACCACGACAAAAACATCAGTGTCTCCTATTGCGTTTGAATCCTCCAAACCCTTCCTTTTACATTCTTGCAAGTTGCATGCTTTACTGTCCGCTGCTCATATACTCTTTGCATGCTTGCTTGAATTGTGTTAAGATTGCTTGACTTGTCCAAAGTTGCTAAAATCTGCCAAGAACTAAAATTGGGAAAAGGATAAGTTTTATTTGGTCAAGTAGTCTAATCACCCCCCCTCTAGACATACTTTTGATCCTACACTGCCTCCCTCCACCGCCGCGTCGACGCCCTCACTCTGCCGCCGCAGCCATTGCCGCCGCCCTCTCTCCTCATGTCATCTTCGAGCTCTGTTCGATCTGGGCTACATGACCGCTCCGTTGTGGTTCCATTTATCCCATGCCTGGATTGTGGCGAGCAGGTCAAGTTCTACCGCTCTGGCACCGACGATCACGAGGAGTGGGTCTTCTACAAGTGCACCAAACACCAGGTCAAGTTCCTCTGCCCCAATAGTTACTGCATATACATCAGATTGATCTATAATACTGCACAGGGTGTTGCAATTGGGGCAGATTAGGGTACTGTAATTGGGTGCTGCTGAATATGCTTTGTTTACTGTGTTTTATAGTTAGCTGAATATGCCCTAATAGTTAGCTGAACTTTTTCAGTTAACTGAATATGATGTTTTTCCTCTGTTTTATAGGTCACCTATGATTTCTGGCGTTGGGAGCTTGAATATGTGCAGCATCTTGTTGAACATAGGGTTCTTGTCGGTGATGTTGCTGTGGATGCAATAGGAGCAACTGAGGATAAAAGGGAGGAGCTTGAGAGGAAGAGGATTGAAGCAATGAACAGAAGAAGCATAGCTGGAAGAGGCATGGCTGGGAGAGGTGCTGGTAGAGTTGATTTTGGGTCATTGGCACACCTAGTGAGAATAACTTTGCTACCAAGCAGCAAGTTGCTATGCTTCTTGGATTAGGTAGAGAAATCCTACTGCTGCTGAAGCTGGTGATGGCTGCTGTTATGGTGCTTTGTGTGTTGTGTTTCATAGTAGTCATGAAGAAGTGATATGTAGTGAAATCAGTGAGCACACTAAGTAGATTAAGTACTTGTTTTGGGTTTGGATGCATGCTTTGATGGTTGTAATGGTTGCATGCTGTGATGGTTGTAATGGATAACTGATCAAGTATTATGAAGACTGGAGTTATGTACCAATGTTGTTATGTTATCTTGGAATGTTGAATATGTACCAATGTGCTTATGTTACTTCTTTGTTTAAACAACAACACCTCATGTCTCAATTCAATTCTAATCTTTTGACAACACATTACAGTTGAAAACCAAATCCATTGCACTTAAAATTCAGTTGGACAGGCAAGATAAATTCAGTTGACACGCAAATCCATTTCACAACATACTTGGACAAATTCAGTTTACACAGTGACAAGAACAAGATAAGCTTATTCAAAATCATTCAACATCCCCTTAAGTTTCTTTATCTTCTCCTTGGTCTCCTCTTTGTGTTTGAATAAGTCACCTATCATGTACTCAACCTTTTTCTTCTCTTGCTTCAATTGATCCCTCTCCTGCATGACTTGGTCCCTCTCTTTCTCTGCCTTAGCCCTGAATACCTGATGAATGTTTGTTACTGTTTTGTTGGTGCTCTTCTTCTTCTCAAGCCCTTCCTTCAGATCAGCCAGAGCAATTTGTGTGTTGCCTAATTGGCTCATTGCCTACTCCTTTTCAGCCACCAGCTTGGCAAAATCAAGCTTGAAATGTCTCAGCTCATTCTCCATTTTTGTCTTCTCTTTCATGATCTTCTCTGTTCAGCACTCAACACATTTTCTTTTAGCCTTTGTTTTGTCTCCTCTTCATACATGCTCCATATGGTAGCTAGGCTCATCTTCAATGCTTCAGGCCACTCAAGGTCTATCCATTTGTCGGTGTACTAGAGTAGGGGTACCCTATTACCCCGAACTCGTGCACGGGCAGTTGCAGCGCCCCGCGGCAAGGCTTGCCGGGTGACCGCCAGGACCCTCCGTGGTTCCCTCGAAGACCATTCAAGAACAAAGTACTCAAATCAAGGCCCCGGCAAGAGGAGCTTGCCGGGAAGGCCAACCAAGGCCCCGGCAAGAGGAGCTTGCCGGGAAGGCCAACCAAGGCCCCGGCAAGAGGAGCTTGCCGGAAGAGACAAGACCCCGGCAAGAGGAGCTTGCCGGGAGGGCCACTCAAGGCGTATCAAGAAAGCTTGCCGCGACGCGCCCTGTGTCCCCGCAAGATCCGGCGAGCGACAAGCTTCCAGACGCGACAAGACGACGGCCGCGGCAAGGAGCTTGCCGCGGGAAACCCCCACTTCGTGCCCGCGCTCCAGCTCACCTGCTAACGTGTCGCTCTGGGACTCTCCCAAGCACACGTGGCGGGAGGCCGTGCAGCTAGGGGTACGTGGTGGCAAGCAGAGATGAAGAGAAGCCCATCGTGGCAAACAGTGGCGCTCCAAACGGTCACCTTTTGCACTATTTAGGAGACTCAGACATGCATTTAATGCCCTTGTCCCCTGCCGTCAGAGTTAGGTAGGGTGCACTGTATCCACAGTAGCGGTAGCTGCACCTACCGCATCCTTTTCCATTTTTACCCTTCTTGTCTACGTTGCCCCCTGTCGGTGACCCCTTGAGTATAAAAGGAGGCCCAAGCGCAACGTAGAATGGGGGGAGGTTCCGCAGTTTCGGAAGTTCATAGGCTCGGCCAGCTCGGCTCGTTTTAGACCAGGAACACTCTCACGCTCAGTCTGGCAGCGTCCATCGCTCCTGAGCAAGAATCCAATATACACAAACAAGCAGCAGTAGGGTTTTACGCATCCGTGCGGCCCGAAGCTGGGTAAAAATCCCCCCGCGTGCACTGCCTCGATCCGCTCTTTGTGCGCTCTCCGCCCCCCACCGAACCGAAAGGGCCCCTGTCCCCATAGGTGTTGGCGGGAATCAGCATCGCCCCCGACATCTCTGGCGCGCCAGGTAGGGGCGTCGAGATCGTGCGAACCCGATCCGGCGTGCACGCAAGCTAGATCTTCATCATCATGGCTCCCAAGGAGCGGGCGAGCAAAAGAACGACGCCAGTGCGGCAACAGAAAAAGCTAAGTCATGTAAAACTTTAGATATTTCCTTTCTATATAAGGTTATCCGCCTCAGAGATCTTGTTCTTTGTACGGAAAACCTGTGCGCGGAGGAATCAACTCGTAGCTAGTCGCGCCCTTACTTTGTTTTGAGTCCGCTCAACAACTTAAGTGAGCTGCTAGCGCCCTTACTTTGCTTCAAGTCCGCTCAGCAACTTAAGTGAGCCGCTAGCGCCCTTACTTTGTTTTCGAGTCCGCTCAACAACTTAAGCGAGCTGCAACTAGTTGCGACAAGATTGCTTGTCGGTAGCGACCCCGCCAGCAGGCTGCTGAAGTTCCGCACTCGGCGCTCGTGGCAAGGGTGCCTGCACCGGCAAGTTTCCCTAGAAAGCGTAGGGTGGACGTACAAAGAGGGGTTGAACAGGAAGATAGCATGCACTATTTATTTGAGATTTCTGCATAGACCTGTATGCCGAGGAGCCTTCTCGGGGCTAGTTGCGCTCCATGTTGCCTCGAGTCCGCTCGGCAACTTGTGCGGTTGCACTAGAACCAAGAAGGTAAACCTTTCCGGGAGGCATTGTTCCCGAATAGCCGCTAAGGGCCCGTTCCCTCAAAGCGCTACTGGCTGGATCGTACGCACCGGAAAGCATTCCAGCAGGCATAGGGAATATGCAGCAAAAGTCGAAATTCACAAGCAAGTTGAGTGCACTTCGGATGCTGATCACTTGCTATGTTTGAACGCAATTATGGCCCGGGGGCTGGCAACGCCCTTAGGGCCAACATCTTCGGTGTCAAGAACGACGAAGTTCTTCGCCATAAGCCTTTCCGGCAACGATCTTGCCGGAAGCCGGCGTCAAGAACGACGAAGTTCTTCGCCATAAGCCTTTCCGGCAATGATCTTGTCGGGAGCCGGTGTCAAGAACAACGAAGTTCTTCGCCAAAAGCCTTCCTGGCAACCAGCTTGCTGGAAGCCGGCATCGAGAATGCCAAAGTTCTCTGCTGAAGATAAAAGTCTTCCTGGCAACCAGCTTGCCGGAAGCCGGCATCGAGAACGCCAAAGTTCTCTGCTAAAGATAAAAGTCTTCCTGGCAACCAGCTTGCCGGAAGCCGGCATCGAGAACGTCAAAGTTCTCTGCTGAAGATAAAAGTCTTCCTGGCAATCAGCTTGCCGGAAGCCGGCATCGAGAATGTCAAAGTTCTCTGCTGAAGATAAAAGCCTTCCTGGCAATCAGCTTGCCGGAAGCCGGCATCGAGAACGTCAAAGTTCTCTGCTGAAGATAAAAGCCTTCCTGGCAATCAGCTTGCCGGAAGCCGGCATCGAGAACGTCAAAGTTCTCTGCTGAAGATAAAAGCCTTCCTGGCAATCAGCTTGCCGGAAGCCGGCATCGAGAACGTCAAAGTTCTCTGCTGAAGATAAAAGCCTTCCTGGCAACCAGCTTGCCGGAAGCCGGCATCGAGAACGTCAAAGTTCTCTGCTGAAGATAAAAGCCTTCCTGGCAATCAGCTTGCCGGAAGCCGGCATCGAGAACGTCAAAGTTCTCTGCTGAAGATAAAAGCCTTCCTGGCAATCAGCTTGCCGGAAGCCGGCATCGAGAATGTCAAAGTTCTCTGCTGAAGATAAAAGCCTTCCTGGCAACCAGCTTGCCGGAAGCCGGCATCGAGAACGTCTAAGTTCTCTGCTGAAGATAAAAGCCTTCCTGGCAACCAGCTTGCCGGAAGCCGGCATCGAGAACGTTGAAGTTCTCTGCTGAAGATAAGAGCCTTCCTGGCAACCAGCTTGCCGGAAGCCGGCATCGAGAACGTCAAAGTTCTCTGCTGAAGATAAAACCCTTCCTGGCAACCAGCTTGCCGGAAGCCGGCATCGAGAACGTCAAAGTTCTCTGCTGAAGATAAAAGCCTTCCCGGCAAGCTAGTATTGCTGGGGGCTGTGAGTGCCAAGAATCGTCCACGGCAAACCAGAGCTGCCGAGGGCTGCACTATCAGATAAGTCTTTCATCCCTCATCATGCATCCTCTTATGGACTGGGGAAAGCGAAACCACGTTCCTCCCCGGAAACTGCCGTGCTCCCTCGATTCTAGTCCCTGGGGCTCGTTCTCGGGGCCAAGATTGGTCGTAGTCGCGGCAGCAAAGGGATGGAACGAGGGTACCGCACCCACCTCGTTCCTGCCTCCGTCAAAAGCGTGAGAAAGGTCGAGCGACGTGGGAAGGCGGCAGGGTCTGTTGCCGGGAGATAAAATGTCTGTCCGAGGGATACCAAGGATTTGCTCCTTGGCGTGGGTTTAACTCGCGAGACAAATAACCCGGCAAGCATTCCCTTTTTTATTAAAAAAACATCCCACTCAGGTACAGTCCATAGAGGATGAAAAACATGAAAGAGAGGATTACAAGTTCTAGATACAGCTAAGGCCCGAAGGCTTACAAAGTAAAAAGATAAGGTGCCCGTAATCCCTTCCCTGTCCCTCTTTTCAGGAGGCAGGTCAAGAAGGCGAAAAGGGCAAAAGGAGTGCCTAGGCGAGCTACGGGTGCCAGAAGACACCAAGGGAGCATCCCGGGGGCCGTCCGAAGGCTGAACGCGACGGCGGCGCCGGAAGCGGGGCTCGAAGACGGGGCGACAGGACATCAGCATGCTGTCGAGGGCACCACGCCCTCGTACTCCGGCTTGACGGCCTTGTCGCCTGCCCTCTTCCCCTTCCGCAGCCTCCCTACGCCAGCCGCCCAAGGAGACGACCCCGGGGAGTTCAAGAAGCCGGCGACGCGGATGATGGAGTCGCCGGTGCCGCGCAAGGCGGCGCCCGACGCCTAGTCGGACCCGCTACTCCGCCGCCCGCTACCCTCGTCGTCGCTGTCGCTCCCCTCCTCGTCGCTCTCGCTCGAGGAGGGGCCTTCGCTGTCGGAGGAGCTGTCCACGCAACACTTCGCCCGAGTGCCGAAGCACCCGAAGGCCTTGACGGAGAGGAGATCGCCCTCCATCAACTTAAAATGGAGGGTAAACCCCTCCGTCAAGCTGTGGATGCGGGCGAACGTCTTCCACCCTCGGTCAAGATACATCACATTAGGGGCTGGGAATGCAACACGGACTTGCGTGCCGTTGATCCCACAACCCCTCATGTGCAGTCTTAGCGTCTCGGGCGGCTCCACTTCCATCGCGCGCGCAAACGGAGCTGGAAGCCGGAGGCGACGACGAGGCGCCCGGCGCAGCCTGACGAAGAACTCGCAAGGGTCGTCCCCTATATGGACCGCCGTGGGGGGAGGAGCCGCCGGCGGAGGTGAAGCTGACGCGCCGCCCCGTCCGCCTCTTCCCCGAGCGCCTCGACCTCGTCCTCGACCTCGTCCGTGGCCTCGCCCCCTCCCTCTTCCCCTCATGGCTGGCTCTGCCACCATGGGCGCGGAAGAGGGAGAGATGCGCTGTCTAGCGGCGACCCTCGCCGCCACCGGTGAAGGGCCTGGGTTCCCTTTCTCCATGGCAGATGGGAGAAAGGAGAGCAGAAGCTGAAGCAAGGAGAAGATGAGAGAGTGCGGGTTTCTGTGCTCCCATCCCGCTCTTTATAAAGGAGCGAGGTGGGGGCTCGGCCGCCCAGCTCAGCGAATCAAGGAACGGGAAGAGCAGGGAGTCAGGGCCAACCCGCTCACGACGGCCCAGTTTCCCACTCCACTGTCCGTGACCCCAAGCGCATGGGAGCCGCGTGGCGGGGATGCAGAACTGAGGCGACAGATGAGGCGGCCTCGCTCCGCCCCGTGAACGCGGGGAGTGGACGTCCCGAAAACCGCGCATCGGCCCCGTCCAGTAAATGCACCACGCCCTCACACCTACCTCCGTTTAAGGAGGAGGGCGTGAACCATCCTCATCATCGTGGCCTGACGCATGCTCGGGGGGCTTAGCCCCACGCACGCCTCCCACGATCTCTCCCACGACGCCGCGTTTGACGCGTGCCATTCTGGGCGTGCGCGGTGGGAGCGGAGTTAGATTTGGCGTGACCTAGGCCGCGCGCGTGCCCGTGCACTATTTTGGGCCTGGCCCAACAACGCTCGGCACCGTGTATGGCCCAGGCCCGGGGGCTCCTGTCGGTGTACTAGAGTAGGGGTACCCTATTACCCTGAACTCGTGCACGGGCAGTTGCAGCGCCCCGCGGCAAGGCTTGCCGGGTGACCGCCAGGACCCTCCGTGGTTCCCTCGAAGACCATTCAAGAACAAAGTACTCAAATCAAGGCCCCGGCAAGAGGAGCTTGCCGGGAAGGCCAACCAAGGCCCCGGCAAGAGGAGCTTGCCGGGAAGGCCAACCAAGGCCCCAACAAGAGGAGCTTGCCGGAAGAGACAAGACCCCGGCAAGAGGAGCTTGCCAGGAGGGCCACTCAAGGCGTATCAAGAAAGCTTGCCGCGAGGCGCCCTGCGTCCCGGCAAGATCCGGCGAGCGACAAGCTTCCAGACGCGACAAGACGACGGCCGCGGCAAGGAGCTTGCCGCGGGAAACCCCCACTTCGTGCCCGCGCTCCAGCTCACCTGCTAACGTGTCGCTCTGGGACTCTCCCAAGCACACGTGGCGGGAGGCCGTGCAGCTAGGGGTACGTGGTGGCAAGCAGAGATGAAGAGAAGCCCATCGTGGCAAACGGTGGCGCTCCAAACGGTCACCTTTTGCACTGTTTAGGAGACTCAGACAGGCATTTAATGCCCTTGTCCCCTGCCGTCAGAGTTAGGTAGGGTGCACTGTATCCACAGTAGCGGTAGCTGCACCTACCGCATCCTTTTCCATTTTTACCCTTCTTGTCTACGTTGCCCCCTGTCGGTGACCCCTTGAGTATAGAAGGAGGCCCAAGCGCAATGTAGAATGGGGGGAGGTTTCGCAGTTTCGGAAGTTCATAGGCTCGGCCAGCTCGGCTCGTTTTAGACCAGGAACACTCTCACGCTCAGTCTGGCAGCGTCCATCGCTCCTGAGCAAGAATCCAATATACACAAACAAGCAGCAGTAGGGTTTTACGCATCTGTGCGGCCCGAAGCTGGGTAAAAATCCCCCCGCGTGCACTGCCTCGATCCGCTCTTTGTGCGCTCTCCGCCCCCCACCGAACCGAAAGGGGCCCTGTCCCCATAGGTGTTGGCGGGAATCAGCATCGCCCCCGACACCATTCCACATAGGTGCATTTAGGTACTTCCTATCATCCAAAGAAACATTTAGTTAAGTGACATTATTCAGTTATCTGCAAATCTTCAGATAAAAGCCACTGTCACTGTAAAATGGTGATAAAATGGTTTTTTACAAACCTTGTGTGCACAAGACAGGAATCTTCTTCCACTGTCAACTGATTGAAAAGCCACATGCTCACATGTAAATCTAGGCAGATCTGTGGCCATGCCAGTCCATTCTTTGCAAAAAATTGTTGCAGGAGGCTAAAAAAAGAAAAAAATGCATTTGTTAAGTATAACCCAAGAAGCTGTTTAACCCTAGCTGCATGGAGGAGAGGACATGACTAACCTTGCTGGTCACTGAGTCATCTTCAGAAGAGGTTGGGAGATCATCCTAGGACACCATGATTGCTTTTGGAGACGAGGGGAACAGGAGCAGAGGAAGGGCAAATGGAGGAGGAAAATGGTGGATGAAGATGAAGATCTGGTGGAAGAGGAGGAATAAGAAGGGGATCTGGTGGTTGCGCAAGTACAAAGGCGGTGGACCTCGTGGACCAAAGGTGCATGCACAATGCAAGTTATAGGGTGTGCAAGTACAAAGTTGAACCAGTAGGTGGACCAAACGTGTTGAGCAAGTTAACTGAATTTGCTGACAAAATTCAGTTAACTTCAGTAGCATCAACAGAAAAATTTTAGTTATCTTTTTTGGATTGTATCCTTATATAGCAACAACACACTTTTGGATAGTTGCCTTATATAGCAACAAGACAATTTTGAACTACTCAATGTTGACCAGTAAGTTAAATTAAATATCTGAACTACTCAATGTTAAACATTTTTAGTTAACTTTCAAAATTCAGTTAACAGAAAAAGTTCAGTTAAGATCAACAGATAACCTTAGCAGCTTCTTCTTTTGGATAGTTGCCTTAGATAGCAATAAGACAATTTTGGATTGTTTCCTTATATAGCAACAAGAAAGCAACATCAACAGATAAGATCATCTAGACAACACCATCAACAGGTAACATAAACAAGCAAGTAGCATCAACATCACAAACATTGTTGTTCATAGCACTCCATCATTGACACTTAGTTCAACAACAAATAGTACTTCAACATTGCCAACAGAAATTAGAAATAACTTATGTGCTGAATATACAAGCACACCTAACAAAACTACACTATTTTATAACTTATATGCTGAAAATTTATATATTTCAGCATACCTAACTAACTGCAACAGCCATCTTCTTCATGTTGGCAGTTCATAGCAATCCATCTTCTTCAGTTCTTCATCTTCTGGAGGCGCTCCGAGCGGCGAACCTCCATGTCAACTGCCACCTTCCTCTTCTTCTTCCTCTCTGGCTGCACTACGACGTCCACCTATGCTTCCAGGGCCAAGACCACATCCATCTCCTGCTTGACGATGTCGGGAACATCGGGAAGCAGCTCGACGTCAATGGGGCGGTGCTTGTCACCCTTCCTGGTGACGGGCGCCACCATCTGGACCTCTAGCTCAGGGACGACGGGCGCCGCCACCTTGACCTCCGGCTCATCATCAGAGAGGACAATCACCCACGGCTCCTCCCAGCCAGTCGACCCGGACGAGTCGGCGGCGTAGCCAGAGTCGTCGTCGGAGCCAGAGTCATACTCCGAGTCAGACGAGATGTAATCGGAGACGTCGTCGCGCCTGAGGAGGTCGGGCTGGTAGTGGTCCCAGTAGGCCGTGTTGATAGGCGCGGGGACGGCCAGGTCGACGTTGTGGACACGCTCCATTCGTGAGCCAATGCGCAATGGATCTGACTACCGCGGTGCGGTGGCAGACCGGTACATCCACCATCGAGCTCGCTGCCCCGGGTCATCGGAGCGCGAATCCTGCATTGTGAAGCGGAGGACGAGCGCATAAGGGATACCGTTGGGGTCGAGGCAGGCTCGGTCCAGCTCATCGTCGGTCATGACCTTGAGGAGGCCACGCGCGTGGTGACGCAGTATCCCAATGCTGGGGAACCACTTCCCGATCTCCGTCAGGTCCGCGCGCACTGCCTTGTCGTCACCTGCGAGGTCATCGATGACCCTCTGCCAGGTGGGGCTGTTCTCCATGTCCGCGGCAGTTGTGTGGTGGTCGGCGGCGACACAGTGGGGGTTTGGTAGCGGGGTGGACTGAAGGTGAGTGGAGAGTGGAGAGTGGAGCGGTGGGTGGGTGGGCTTAAGGGCAGAGAAGGAAACCGAAAAGGCATGGGCCACTAGCAACTACTATAGTTAGTTTAGTACCTACCCTTGATCAAAGCACTACTACTCACCCACTGGTATTGCCCCCAACATTCAATACCACAGGTCCTGAGTTTGAGACCCAGGCAAAACTTTTTTTGTTTGATTTTTTTTTCTTTAAACAAAATTTGGTACATATGTTCAGTTTGTAGCAAATTCAGCAGTACAAATTCAGTCATAAAAATTCAGTGAGCCTCAAATTCAGCAAAGATGGACACAGAAACAAAAATGCAATGCTGCATCAAGTTCAGTTTCCATCAGATTCAGTTTGCATCAAATTACTTATGTCTGGTACATTTGAAATGAGCTACATTTGAGCTCTAGTAGTTTCTTCACTGAATGAACTACATTTGAGCTCAATGAGCATCAAAATACTCAATGAACCACTTACTGAACGAACTACATTTGAGCTCTGCTAGTTTGAAACACTCAGATTTAAGTTTCTGCCAAAAAATCACTGAATTACAAGTGCAACATCACTGATTCATCTGAACTCATCAAACATGTTGACTCTTTTCTTCTTGGGCACACGTCCACTTGGCTCTCCTGCTTGTTTCTTCTCTTCAGCTCTTCTTCTTTTGGCCTCTTCTTGTTGTTTCCTCTTTGCTTCTTGATCTTGTTTTTTCTTCTGTGCTACAATAGCTCTCTTTGCTTCTTGATCTTCTCTTCTCTTCATTGCTGCCTCTGCCTTAGGTGCAATTGCTTCAATTGCCCTGGCCTCCTTCTCTTCTTGTAATGCTGCTTTTCTTGCTGCTGTTTCCCAATCCTTCTTCTCTTTTGCTGCTCTTCTTCTTCTAGCTGCCTTCTCTGCTCTCCTGATAGCAATTTTCTGCCTCTTTGCTTCAGCCTTGTAACGCCCCGAGACTGATGTGCCAGCTGTCTTCCAATTATTCGCTGTTGTTGCCTTGTCTTTGCTTGCGTGTCATGCATTGCATATCATGTCATCATGTGCATTTCATTTGCATACATGTTCGTCTCATGCATCCGAGCATTTTCCCCGTTGTCCGTTTTGCATTCTGGCGCTCCTATGTCACCTAGTGTCCCTTTCTACCTCTTTTCGTGTGCGGGTGTTAAACGTTTTCGGATTGGACCGAGACTTTTCATGCGGCCTTGGTTTACTACCGGTAGACCGCCTGTCAAGTTTCGTGCCATTTGGACTTCGTTTGATACTTTAACGGTTAACCGAGGGACCGAAAAGGCCTCGTATGTGTTGCAGCCCAACACCCCTTCTAAGTGTCCCAAAACCCACCTAAACCCCCTCCATCATCTTGGTCATTCGATCACGATCGCGTGGCCGAAAACCGCACCTCATTTGGACTCTCCTAGCTCCCTCTACCTATATATATATGACCCCCTCCAAAATTTCCGCAGATGAAACCCTAAAATTCCCCCCGCACGCCGCCGGACATGTCCGCGCCCGCTGGACGAAATCCCACCGCTGCTCCTAGCTAGTGGCAACGTGCCACGTGTCCCACGCCCGCCGTCCCTGCCGCCTGCCCGCGCGGCCCGTATCGGGCCCGCGGGGCCCAACCGCCGCCGCCGCCACCCGTGGAGGACCCCGCGCGCGCCGCCCGCCGTCTTCTCCGCTTCCGGCCGCCGGAGCTGCGCCGACCACCACCGCCTACCACCGGAAGACGCCCGCGCCGCCTCCGAGCCTCGTCGCCGGCGCCGCCCATCCCCGTCGTCCTGCGCGCCGCCCCTTCGCCTCC
>NC_041382.1:163601827-163609319 GCF_002162155.2 Triticum dicoccoides
CGCTCCTCCACGATGCCGCGCCCGTCGCCTCTCCTCACTCTGGCGACTTCCTCGACCTCCGGCCGCCTCTTCCTCATCTTCTCCGGCGATCCCGCGCGGATTACGGCGAACTTCGATCCACATGCCCGATCTGGATCTAGATCTCGACTTTTGCCCTAATTCCCAGTGATTTTTGCATTCTCCATCGCATCATAACTTCATCACCGTTGCTTCGATTCGTGCGTGTAGCATATCAAAATGTTCGTCTCGAAGAGTACATCATTTCATCTCATTGCATCATTTTCATTTGAGCTCATCTTGATGCCCAAAATGATGTTGGAAGAGGGCTATGTGAGGATTGTTTTAGATCTGTTTCAACAAATGCCCTTTTGTCATTTTTGCCATTTTAATGTGGGCATTCTATGATCCTGAGCTCTACATGTGTTTTGAAATATGCCATGTTATCTTTACAGGGGTGTATGCCATGTATTTTTATGATCTTTGTGGTGACTAGGACAAGAATGCAAAGTAGCTTACTCAATGTTGCTGATTTCAGGGACTTAGAAATATTCTAAGTCTCTGCCCTGTCCTTATTTTTATGCCATATGTTCATGTTGATACCGAGTGATCCGTGCATCTTTTGAGCATGATCAGTAAGGATGTTTTGTAGATATTGTGGTGCTCTATCCATACATGTCTTTGTTTGCAATTATGGAGCACCCTAGCTTGAGGCAATCGAGCTCTACTTTTGCTATAAAATGTTCCTGGCAGATTGTTAACTTGTTTAGCGATTTTGCCGAGCTTGTTGTTGTTGATCCGTGCATGCTATGTTGTTCTTGCCATGTCTAGCTTCTATGCCATGTCTATTTGCTGGGTGTATGCTTAGTTTGTCATGCAATGCCTAGTAGTGAGTGCATCGAGCTCGTAAACATGCCTACTCGTTATCTATTTTGCCGTGCTCCAGTTTTTCACCAAGTCTGAATCTGTTTATGTTTTTGCTATGTTCACATGCTTGCAATTGTATTTTCTGACCCCTTTTGGCTCATGGTCACTAAGGGACTTTTGTTGTATGCTTTGAGTAGCTTCATACCATACCTTGCTTTGCCATGATATGTTCCTATAGCATGTAGTTATCGTGCTCTAAACATTGCTTCCTGATGATAAATTCCTGACATGCTGTTAATTTCACTAAGTCTGAAACCTGTTATCTTTTGCATTTTTGCCATGCTTATTTGAGCTTGCTATTGAGTGAACTAGCCATAGCTCAGTGTTCATCTTTTGTCAAGAATCATGAGTGGACCCCTGCCATGTATTTTGTTGCCATGTTTGAGTGCAGTAGCTTATTTATCTTGATGCATTTAGGAGGCTACTTGCTGTTAATCGCAGACCGGTGCCATATTTGTTTTGCTTGCCATTTCCAAACCGTGCATCCGATTCCGGTGATCTTTATATCGATTTCGACCCAAATCAACTCCTCTTTCCAGTGGCACTCTTGGATTTCCAAGTTGATGCCAGGTTCAATCATTCCGTTTCAAATCATGCATATGCACCGCATACCACATCCCGCATATCATGCCATGTTCATGTGTTGGTTGTTTACTATGTTGTGTGCTTCTTTCCGGTGTTGCTTTTTCGGGTTGGTTCTGATAACTTCGCGTTTGTGAGGAACCGTTCGACTACGTCCATTTTTCTTCTTCATGGACTCGTTCTTCTTCCTTGCGGGATCTCAGGCAAGATGACCATACCCTCGAAATCACTTCTATCTTTGCTTGCTAGATGCTCGCTCTTTTGCTATGCCTATGCTGCGATACCTACCACTTGCTTATCATGCCTCCCATATTGTTAAGCCAAGCCTTTAACCCACCTTGTCCTAGAAAACCGTTGTTTGGCTATGTTACTGCTTTGCTCAGCCCTTCTTATAGCGTTGTTAGTTGCAGGTGAAGATTGGAGCTTGTTCCATGTTTGGAACATGGATATTTTGTTGGGATATCACAATATCTCTTATTTAATTAATGCATCTATATACTTGGTAAAGGGTGGAAGGCTCGGCCTTATGCCTGGTGTTTTCCACTCTTGCCGCCGGGCCAGTGCTTGTCTAAGTGTTGGTCCAAACTAGAGCCCCTTGCAGCGCCACCTCGGGGAAACTCGAGGGCTGGTTTTAGTTGTACGGATTGCTTATCCGGTGTGCCCTAAGAACGAGATATGTGCAGCTCCTATCGAGATGTCGGCGCATCGGGCGGTCTTGCTGGACTTGTTTTACCATTGTCGAGGATGTCTTGTAAACGAGATGCCGAATCTGATCGGGTTGTCTTGGGAGAAGGAATATCCTTCGTTGACCGTGAGAGCTTGTGATGGGCTAAGTTGGGACACCCCTGCAGGGATTTGAACTTTCGAAAGCCATGCCCACGGTTATGGGCAGATGGGAATTTGTTAATGTCCGGTTGTAGAAAACCTAAAGTCTACCTTAATTAAAATACATCAACCGCGTGTGTAACCGTGATGGTCTCTTCTCGGCAGGGTCCGGGAAGTGAACATGATGTTGGAGTAATGCTTGACGTAGGTTGTTCTAGGATCACTTCTTGATCATAGTTGTTCGACCGTGCTTTTGCCTTTTCTTCTCGCTCTCATTTGCGCATGTTAGCCACCATATATGCTAGTCGCTTGCTGCAGCTCCACATCATACCTTTTACCCTACCTATAAGCTTAAATAGTCTTGATCGCGAGGGTGTGAGATTGCTGAGTCCCCGTGACTCACAGATACTTCCAAAACCAGTTTGCAGGTGCCGATGTTACCATGCCGATGACGCCACCAAGCTCAAGGAGGAGCTCAATGAAGATCTTGTCCTTTGTGTTGTTTCATTCTAGTTGATCAGTAGTGGAGCCCAGTTGGGGTCGATCGGGGATCTGCGTAGCATTTGGGGTAGTCTTCTTTTATTTTGGTTCCATAGTCGGACCTTGATTGTATCTGGATGATGTAATGCTTTATTCATGTATTGTGTGAAGTGGCGATTATAAGCCAACTATGTATCTCTTTCCCTTATGTATTACATGGGTTGTGTGAAGATTACCTCACTTGCGACATTGCTTTCAATGCGGTTATGCCTCTAAGTAGTGCTTCGACACGTGGGAGATATAGCCGCATCGAGGGTGTTACAAGTTGGTATCAGAGCCTTCCCCGACTTTAGGAGCCCCCCTGCTTGATCGAATCGCTGGCGTTGTTGAGTCTAGAAAAATGTTTTGAGTCATTTAGGATTATATATATCGGAGAGTAGGATTCGTTTTACTCCTCAGTCCCTTCGTCGCTCTGGTGAGGCATCCTGACGTAGAGTTTTGACTCTTCTCTTCTCAAATTTCACTAAAAAATTTTTAGGATCACGCGGGTATCTTGGAATCGTTCCGATGGTTTTGTGATGAGAACATTGTTCTTGGTGCCTCCTGACATTTAGGGGTTGTGGCAGTGTCCCGGGGAGTTGAGCTCCGAGGTGTTGTCGTCACAATTTTATCGTTGCAGTTCTGGAATACCTGAGTTTCACCGACATCGAAAATCTCTTTTATGCAGTTGTTGGTGAGATAACCTCGACGCCACCCAGTACTGGGGTGGGAGTTCAGGAGTATTGCCATAACTAACGGATGCTTTTCGAAGGTTGAGGTAAACGATTTCTGAAGGCTTCTTTGTTATGTGTTGAAGGATGGATACAGCTGGATGTAAGATTTGCTAGTTTTGGGTGAGATATTATGCTTCCCCTGTATCCCCAACACTTGATTGCATAACCAGAAAGTTTCAGGAGTTTATAAGTGGGAATTCAAGTAGCTCCTAGGATATCTTTCCGACAGATGTATGATATGAAATTGGGGTTTGACGTCTAGTGGTCCGCCTATCCACGGTTGATTTAAAGTGGTCTCATTGTGTCTTAAAGAGTCCTTGGCTATGCCGACTCGGGGATGCTTCGTATGTCTTGTGCACTGCCTTGTACATGATGGTGCTGTATGATCGAGCCCGTGTAGGCCCCACCATGAAAACTTCGGACAAAATCTCTATCATATGTTTGTTCCGGCTTATTCTACAAGCCAATCCTTTGTTTTGTTTTGAGTTGTGGTATTCGAGTTGCTTCGAAGTCAAATGTTGATCCCATACCTTTCCTAAGTGGTGTTCTCATATTTCTATGTGAATACCAATCCTTCATGATCATCGAGATTGTCATGTCAATCCTTTTAAACCGGCGTGTTTCTCTTCAAGTGAATCTGATCATTTCAACATTTGCAAGATCCAATCTCAGTTTTTCGTCAACGATGTTTGTTTCAGCCGTCTCCAAGTTGCCTTTGTTTTCCCGCCCTCCCACCCTTTTTCTTCAAGTACTCATATTTCTTAATCATGTATCTTTTATTCATGTGAAGTCTCTCCATTCAGTTCCGTCAATGTTCTTATCTGGTGATTCTCAGGAAGATACTACCGGAGCTTCAAATTGTCATTCTCCGTTCCTTTTCTTCTCCAGTGGATTCAAATCAAGCTTTTGGTGTTGATCATATCTTTTCCTCGTTTCAAATACCTTCTCATGCCGGTGCACCTCTTAATCATCCATTTCTCGCTATTCAATTGTTCTGGAGTGCTCAAGATATCTCTAAAGGCTCGTCTAATCATTCAAGATCCGTTCAACCTATTTCGAGGATGTTATCTCTTTCAAGCCAGTTAATTCAATTGGTGCAACCTCTCTTTTAAATCATTTCAACGGTGTTTCTTTTGAGTGGGCCCTAACCCACTGGTCTTTTCCCAGGATCTTACCTGACTCTTCTAATTTTCCCGGAGCTATTCTCAAATTCTTTCAAAGTCTGACGTAAGAATGAGTTATCATCAATCTAATGTTTTTCTCCAAGATTTGTTTTAAATTCTTTTCATTGTTGGCTCAACCTCTTTGCCTTTGATTATTCCGGAGTATCTCAACAATTCATGGTGGTGTTTCTCGTAGTCATTCTCAGATGGGAAGACCGAAGAAGATTTTTCTCTCAATCTTGCTCCATTCTTTTCAAGATTCGTGATTCTAGCTTGTTGCCATCCTCTCATAATTGTATTCGATTGTGAGAATTCGTTTTTCACCCATCCGGAGTAATTCAGGAGTCTTTTTCAGTTTGATTCTCCGGAGCCCATCATCTCAGAATTATTCATTCTCAACTTTCAGCTCTCATTATCTAAATCTTACCGATGCATCATTCAAATTTCTCTAATCAGATCGGGATCTCTTCGTTCACGTGTATCTAAATTCTCTCAAACATGTTCGTTCATTTGTTAATTCTTCCCGGTGCTTCGATATCTTCCTTTGACCGTTTTCAATTCTTTCGGTGGTTCGTTCAAGAGATCTCTTCCTTCGTTACCGTTTCAAGTCACTCGTTCTTTCCAATCCTACCGCTGGTTTCTTGAAGACCTTCTCAGATTTATGCTATACCTCTCTTAATCCTTTTTAACAAGAATAAGTAGTATGCAAAAATCCGTTGCTTGTCATCAATTTAAATTGGTGAAGGATACACATAACGTAATTCTTATTCTTGTTACATCCAAGTGATTAATTCCTTTTTCTGGAGTGGTTCATCATATCACATTCTCAGTTCGAGATGCTTTATCTTTTCTTTTCCGGAGTTCCAAGTCTCCACTTTATCTCGTCGCAAAGCTTCATCTAAATCATTGCAAGGCTTCAACCTTATTCTTTTCATCCTTCATTTTGTTTGATCTTTCTTTTGCCACCGGAGTTCCTAATGAAGGTTCTACATGATGGTTCATCAAGGATTTTATCCCTTCTCGAAGTTTTCATCGAGATTCTTTTCTAAGGAGCTCAAGTATTCTTCATCTTGCAATCCAGAGTGCAATTCTTCCTTCCGTATCAATGGAGGTGGTATTATGTCATTCTTGATAATTTGAGTTCATGTTTCATGATTCACATGTTGTCAAGAATGAGGTATTTAAACCCATCACTTTCTTCATTGGAGTTATCTTATGTCATGTTTCACCTAAAGCCTTCCCTAAGGATTGTTGCTATCTATGGTGCTTATAAATGACCCAAGATCTTGGTTTATCCTCCTGGTGAGATAAGTTTTCTCGTCTCCTTGTTCTTATCAATCCAATCTATTGTTTCCAGTAGTGGCAGAATTTCACCTCATAATTTCGAGATGTTTTCCATAAGTCCACTACAACCTTACTTTTCGTTGTTGGTTTTCCAACAACTCCGTTCGACCCTTCTCCTAAAGATGTTGCTTTCCTCTCCGTTCTTTTGAATCCATTCTTACAGTCGTTCCGGAGGCATTGCGATGTTGTTCTTTTCACCCATCATTTCGTTTTGTTGTAGATCATGTTCTTTTCGCCTGATCAAGCCTTGCATCTCTTTTCAATCGGAATGCTGTCTGATATCTTTCTTACCCCTTGTTCCAATCATTCAATAGTTTCGGAGGCAGTATGTTGTGATTTCATTAAGTATCTTCTCATCTTACTTCCTATGCAATTCTTTTTCTTTTCAACCGGAGTGTTGTGCCCTTTTGCTCAAGTTCTTTTCATTTTATCAAGTTTTTGCCTTCCGTTTCAACTGAAGTGCTGTCCGAATTTGTTCTTCCTTGAAACTCTTCCCTACCGGAGTGCTTTCAACTTTTTTCTACTTCGTTGCATTCTTTTTTTCAATTTGTTCAACTTCTCAAGGTTCTTTGGTTTCACTCGTTTGTCAAAGAAGCAAGTTAGTTTTACCTCTTCTCTTTCTCTTTCGTTTTTTTTCCTCTGGTGCCATTCTAGATCTCGGGACGAGATCCTCTCGTAGTGGTGGAGTGTTGTAACGCCCCGAGACCGATGTGCCAGGTGTCTTCCAGTTATTCGCTATTGTTGCCTTGTCTTTGCTTGCGTGTCATGCATTGCATATCATGTCATCATGTGCATTTCATTTGCATATATGTTCGTCTCATGCATCCGAGCATTTTCCCCGTTGTTCGTTTTGCATTCCGGTGCTCCTATGTCACCCGGTGTCCCTTTCTACCTCTTTTCGTGTGCGGGTGTTTAACATTTTCGGATTGGACCGAGACTTGTCATGCGGCCTTGGTTTACTACCGGTAGACCGCCTGTCAAGTTTCGTGCCATTTGAACTTCGTTTGATACTTCAACGGTTAACCGAGGGACCGAAAAGGCCTCGTGTGTGTTGCAGCCCAACACCCCTTCTAAGTGTCCCAAAACCCACCTAAACCCCCTCCATCATCTCGGTCGTTCGATCACGATCGCGTGGCTGAAAACCACACCTCATTTGGACTCTCCTAGCTCCCTCTACCTATATATATGTGATCCCCTCCAAAATTTCCGCAGATGAAACCCTAAAATTCCCCCCGCACGCCGCCGGACATGTCCGCGCCCGCCAGACGAAATCCCGCCGCCTCTCCTGGCCAGTGGCAACGTGCCACGTGTCCCACGCCCGCCGTCCCTGCCGCCGGCCCGCGCGGCCCGGATCGGGCCCGTGGGGCCCAACCACCGCCGCCGCCACCCGCAGAGGACCCC
>NC_041382.1:163609831-163666830 GCF_002162155.2 Triticum dicoccoides
ACCCCGCGCGCGCCGCCCGCCGTCTTCTCCGCTTCCGGCCGCCGGAGCTACGCCGGCCACCACCGCCTACCACCGGAAGACACCCGCGCCGCCACCGAGCCTCGTCGCCGGCGCCGCCCATCCCCGCTGTCCCGCGCGCCGCCCCTTCGCCTCCGCCGCCACCCGTCGCCGGCGAGCCCCTCGCCGCTGGGCCTCGTCGCCGGCGTGCTGCTCCATCGCCGTGGCCGGCTCGCGCCTCGCCGCTCGGAGCTCCGCCGCTCCTCCACGATGCCGCGCCTGTCGCCCCTCCTCACTCTAGCGACTTCCTCAACCTCCGGCTGCCTCTTCCTCGTCTTCTCCGGCGATCCCGCGCGGATTCCGGCGAACTTCGATCCACGTGCCCGATCTGGATCTGGATCTCGAGGGTTGACTTTTGCCCTAATTCCCAGTGATTTTTGCATTCTCCATCGCATCATAACTTCATCACCGTTGCTTCGATTCGTGCGTGTAGCATATCAAAATGTTCGTCTCGAAGAGTACATCATTTCATCTCATTGTATCATTTTCATTTGAGCTCATCTTGATGCCCAAAATGCTGTTGGAAGAGGGCTATGTGAGGATTGTTTGAGATCTGTTTCAACAAATGCCCTTTTGTCATTTTTGCCATGTTTAATGTGGGCATGCTATGATCCTGAGCTCTACATGTGTTTTGAAAAGTAGCTTACTCAATGTTGCTGATTTCAGGGACTTAGAAATATTCTAAGTCTCTGCCTTGTCCTTATTTTTATGCCATATGTTCATGTTGATACCGAGTGATCCGTGCATCTTTTGAGCATGATCATTAAGGATGTTTTGTAGATATTGTGGTGCTCTATCCATCCATGTCTTTGTTTGCAATTATGGAGCACCCTAGCTTGAGTCAATCGAGCTCTACTTTTGCTATAAAATGTTCCTGGCAGATTGTTAACATGTTTAGAGATTTTGCCGAGCTTGTTGTTGTTGATCCGTGCATGCTATGTTGTTGTTCTTGCCATGTCTAGCTTCTATGCCATGTCTATTTGCTGGGTGTATACGTAGTTTGTCATGCAATGCCTAGTAGTGAGTGCATCGAGCTCGTAAACATGCCTACTCCTTATCTGTTTTTCCATGCTCCAGTTCTTCACTAAGACTGAATCTGTTTATGTTTTTGCTATGTTCACATGCTTGCAATTGTATTTTCTGACCCCTTTTGGCTCATGGTCACTAAGGGACTTTTGTTGTATGCTTTGAGTAGCTTCATACCATGCCTTGCTTTGCCATGATATGTTCCTGTAGCATGTAGTCATCGTGCTCTAAATATTGCTTCCTGATGATAAATTCCTGACATGCTGTTAATTTCACTAAGTCTGAAACCTGTTATCTTTTGCATTTTTGCCATGCTTGTTTGAGCTTGCTATTGAGTGAACTAGCCGTAGCTCAGTGTTCATCTTTTGTCAAGCATCATGAGTGGATCCCTGCCATGTATTTTGTTGCCATGTTTGAGTGCAGTAGCTTATTTATCTTGATGCATTTAGGAGGCTACTTGCTGTTAATCGCAGACCAGTGCCATATTTGTTTTGCTTGCCATTTCCAAACCGTGCATCCGATTCTGGTGATTTTTATACCGATTTCGACCGAGATCAACTCCTCTTTCCAGTGGCACTCTTGGATTTCCAAGTTGATGCCAGGTTCAACCATTCCTTTCCAAATCATGCATATGCACCGCATACTGCATCCCGCATATCATGCCATGTTCATGTGTTGGTTGTTTACTATGTTGTGTGCTTCTTTTCGGTGTTGCTTCTTCGGTTTGGTTCCGATAACTTCACGTTTGTGAGGAACCATTCGACTACGTCCGTTTGTCTTCTTCATGGACTCGTTCTTCTTCCTTGTGGGATCTCAGGCAAGATGACCTTATGCCTGGTGTTTTATTCCACTCTTGCCGCCCTAGTTTCCGTCATATCGGTGTTATGTTCCCGTATTTGCGTTCCTTACACGGTTGGGTTATAGTGGGAACCCCTTGACAGTTCGCCTTGAATAAAACTCCTCCAGCAAGGCCCAACCTTGGTTTTACCATTCGCCACCTAGCCTCTTTTTCCCTTGGGTTAGGCCAGCCCAAGGGTCATCTTTATTTTAACCCCCCCGGGCCAATGCTTGTCTAAGTGTTGGTCCAAACTAGAGCCCCTTGTAGCGCCACCTCGGGGAAACTCGAGGGCTGGTTTTAGTTGTACGGATTGCTTATCCGGTGTGCCCTGAGAACAAGATATGTGTAGCTCCTATTGGGATGTCGGCGCATCGGGCGGTCTTGCTGGACTTGTTTTACCATTGTCGAGGATGTCTTGTAACTGGGATGCCGAGTCTGATCGGGTTGTCTTGGGAGAAGGAATATCCTTCGTTGACCATGAGAGCTTGTGATGGGCTAAGTTGGGAAACCCCTGCAGGGATTTGAACTTTCGAAAGCCATGCCCGCGGTTATGGGAAGATGGGAATTTGTTAATGTATGGCTGTAGAAACCCTAAAGTCTACCTTAATTAAAATACATCAACCGCGTGTGTAACCGTGATGGTCTCTTCTCGGCGGGGTCCGGGAAGTGAACGCGGTGTTGGAGTAATGCTTGACGTAGGTTGTGCTAGGATCAGTTCTTGATCATAGTTGTTCGATCGTGCTTTTTCCTTCTCTTCTCGCTCTCATTTGCGCATGTTAGCCACCATATATGCTAGTGGCTTGCTGCAGCTCCACATCATACCTTTTACCCTACCTATAAGCTTAAATAGTCTTGATCGCGAGGGTGTGAGATTGCTGAGTCCCCTGACTCACAGATACTTCCAAAACCAGTTTGCAGGTGCCGACGTTACTGCGCCGATGACGCCACCAAGCTCAAGGAGGAGCTCGATGAAGATCTTGTCCTTTGTGTTGTTTCGTTCTAGTTGATCAATAGTGGAGCCCAGTTGGGGTCGATCGGAGATCTGTGTAGCATTTGGGGTAGTCTTCTTTTATTTTGGTTCCGTAGTCGGACCTTGATTATATCTGGATGATGTAATGCTTTATTCATGTATTGTGTGAAGTGGCGATTGTAAGCCAACTATGTATCTCTTTCCCTTATGTATTACATGGGTTGTGTGAAGATTACCTCACTTGCGACATTGCTTTCAATGCGGTTATGCCTCTAAGTTGTGCTTCGACACGTGGGAGATATAGCCGCATCGAGGGTGTTACAAGCCTCCTCTGCTCTCCTCTCTGCCATCTCATTCATTGCCTCTAGTGCTTCATCTCTCCTGGCTGCCATATGCCTTTCTTTATCTCTTTTCATCTTCAAAAACTTCATGGTCAGGTTGCCACAATTTGTAGCTGTTGTTGTATGTGCTGAAGCTTGAGAAATGGATGCCTGTAATATGAATGACGAATCTGGTAGAGTGCCTTTAGTTTCTTCTCTAGGTACAGGCATAGACTGCCACATCTTAAGAAGCATTGTACATCCAAAGTCTTGCACCTATGCACAGCCAATCATCACATGCTATCATCACTAGTGTATCATATTAAATACAACCTAAAAGAAATGGACAAAAAAGATTAGAATTTACCTAAAAAACAACCGGTGTATCATATTCATCCTCTTGTTGCTGCACTGGGAAATCATTCTGTGTGGCATTGACATCCTCCTGTGTAAGTTGGCCATCATCTTGTGTGACATGAACCTCCTCCTGTGTGACTTACCCATCATCTTTTGTGATATGAACCTCCTCCTGTGTGACTTGCCCACCATCTTGTTGTGCCATAACTGGTTCATCATCAGACACATCCTCAGGAATAACCCTTGGCCCCCTTCTCACTGATTGTTTTGGCAAAATGCCAGCTTTTCTAGTATTACATCCTTTGATGTTGTGGCCCTGTTCATGGCAGTATGAACATGTTATTGTGCCTCCATGTCTGGTCAGTACCTTTGTGCCATCTTTCTTTTCAATCTCATAAGGCTGCTTTCTCCTACTCTTGTTTGAAGGCCTCCCAACTTTCTTTTCATAGAAAGGTGGTTTGATTTCACAAGCATTCATCTTCTGCCACTCACTCCTATCTCTGCAAGGCTTGATAATTGGCTTGTATGCTAACTTGAATGCTTATATACCGTAGCAGGAGTGCACCAAACTCTCTGGGTCAATTCTCTCATTCCTACAGCATGCAATTGTATGGTGGCATGGAACTCCACTAAGACCAACCTTTTGCATGTACAACTCTCTTCCTTGAGGTCAACAATGTATGTCTTTCTCCTGTTGTCAACCTGGAAGATGCCATCACCAGCCCCTGAAACCATGCATGTAGCTGCCAGCTCTATATTCCTTTCAATTCTTTTTCTTATTTTTGGGCATACAGAACCAAGCCAGTTCTCTGCCTCTTTTCTTTTGTTGTAGAATCTGACCATGAGCTGGGTATTGATTTTCTCAATCATTGATTTGAGATGCATCTTCCTGGCCTCAAGAATATATTTGTTGAAAACCTCACAATTGTTGTTCAGAAGGATATTACACTTGACCAAGTCTCTTTGGAAGCCCCTAACCCAAGTGTTGGGTGGTAGCTGCTCAAGCCATTTGTATGCTTCTAGGCTGATGACCTTCATTTTCTCCATGCTTGCGGCCCACAACTCTGGTGTTGTGCTCCTTGCACACTTCCATAACTAGTTCTTAAGAACATCTCCTTTGTGTGTTTGCTGAAAATTCTGCCACATATGCCTAACACAATGTCTATGCTCTGCATCAGGAAAGTGCTGCCTCACTGCCTTGATCAGCCCCTTTTGCGTGTCTGACATTATAGTCCATGGTTTTGTGTTCATAATTCCCAAGTCACTCTTCAGGTTTGACAGAAACCATTTCCATGTGTCAGTGTTCTCTACCTCAACAACTGCAAAAGCTAGAGGGTAAATGCAGTCATTAGGATCCATGCCAACAGCACACATAGTAACACCTCCATAGTTTGTCTTCAAGTGGCATCCATCCAAACAAATGACAGGCCTACAGGCTTGCATGAAACCCCTTTTGCAGGCATCTAGAGAGAAATAACAACTTACAAATATGCCATCATTGACACCTACGTAGAAAGAGCTGCCTGGGTTTGATGTTTTGAATTCTACTGCATAATCCCACATACTGTTATACTACTCTAACTCATCTCTTTCAATGGCTTTCTTCACTAGTCTCCCGGCCCTTCTAAGTTTGCTCCTTGTTGTTGTCATGTTCCAGTCCTTCTGAACAACCCTTGAAAAATTCTTCATGTTCATGTTTTCATCTGCTCTGAATGAATCAAGATACTTTCCTGCCATGAAGGGAGCAGTGAATGACTTGACACACCATTTCTTTATGCATGTATGATTTGGGTTATACTTCTTGATCATGAAGCAATTGATTCTCCCATCAAATGATGCATACAAAGACCATGGATAGCCATCTTCACAAATGCCTTTAACTCTTTTCCTATCATTTCTAGGGCACTTGATGTCAACCCTTTCATGACAGCTATACTCCTTGATAGTCCTCCTTAGTAACTCAACACTAGCAAATGTCTGACCCACTTTGAACTCTGGTTTAGCCAGGTCCTCTTCTCTAAAACTTTTAAAATTCAGCTTAACCTTATGTTCATCAGATGAAGGCAAGCACATGTCCACATCTTTAGTAGGATCATCAGCTTCTTCTTGGACTACTTTACCTTTGCCTTTGTCACAATCAACATTTTTGTCAAACAAGTCATCATCATCTTGCAGATCAATGTCTAAATCAACAATTTGTGGAATGTAATCTTCATCCGAATCCTGCATTACTGGACAACCAACTGTGTCTACTGCATCCATGTTCAAACACCCAGAGGATTTCCTGGCCCTAAACCCAAACTAAGATGAAAGGTAAGTAGTTCCTGGCTGGGGTGGACTTGGTATGAAATCATCTTCTTCTGACTCTGTTTCATCTTTCTCATGCTCTTGATCAGGCTCATGCTCTTGATCATGCTGAGGCAGCTCCTGTTCCACTTGAGGGAGCTCAGCCTACTCCTGTTCCACTAGAGTGAGCTCAACCCGCTCCTCTTGCTGCTATTATGTCTGCTCTTCTTGAAGCTGGTGTGCCTTCTCCTTCTTTGGCCTAATGCCACTAAACCTGACAATTGGAGGATTCTCATCATCATAGTGAACTTGAACAAGAGAAATATATGATCTCATGCTCTCATCATGAGCAAGGAAAATCTGTTGGAAGTGGTTTCCATTCAGAACACAGTCCTTCATGTTTTCTGTCATAGTGTTGTCCCCTATCTTATTCACTCTTAATCCATTCCTATACATTGTCAATCCAGGAACACACCAATAAGTCCTGATCCTGCCCTCAAACTCATACCCAATTTCCTCAACCAGACTAGCAACAACAGTAAGTGTCCAGTTATCTATGTCATAGTAGTCATACCAAATGGAGTGGCCTTTGTGGTAATCCCTATGCTTGCCTGCATAAAGGAAATAGCCACCATGTATGACCTCAATAGAGAAGTGGTTGCTTAGGGGTCCTGCAAAACATTCAAAGTTGCAATGTTCAGACAAGATAATCAGAGACATTTATGAAGGTTCAGTCAAGCTGAAAATATTCAGTTAACTCCAAAAGTTCAGTTGCTGTATCAAACCACCAGTAGCTCAGTTAACTGATTAAGCAGGACCTACCAAGGGTACTGAGCAAGCAGTAAAGTAATGTAATTGGACCAAAACAAGCAAAGTGGCAATGCTCAGTGTCAATGTTCAGTTATTGTACTAAATCAAGTTCAGACATTTCAATATTCAGACATGTTAACACATATAAATTCAGTTATCTTACAGAGCAAATTTCATACATGTTGCAGAAAGAAAGCATGGATTCATGGCCTCCACTGACCAAATATATGATATTTCATGGGCAAAATGATCATCTCATGCGCAAAACGATCATCTCATATCATGATCAACAACCAGGCCATATAAAGCAAAGAAATCGGGGAGAAGCGAGCATAGCCTCCCCCTAACATGCTCCAAAATCAAACCTTAATTTTGCTATGAAAATCCTAGACCATATCTAAATACAAGATCCATAGCACATTAGAAACCCTAGCTTTGATCTGGGGCCCTGCTAAGCGTCCGCTGCTAAAACCCTAAACCCTACACCATCCGTGGCAAAAAGGGAGAGAAATAGCCCAAACCCTAGCACCTGTGCGCAATTGACTCGCACGCAAGCTCTTCCCCGGAGCTTTCATGGATGGATCGAGCACAGAACCTGCCAGCGACGGTGACGTACCATAGAGGAGCAGCGAGGCATGGTCGTCATGATGCGATGGTGCGAGTGGGACGTCACACAGGCCCCTCCCAAATGGCGCGGACGGCGGCGGCGCAGCTTCCGACGACGAGCTCATGGTGCCGTCGCCATGCTCGCTCACGCCGGAGACGATGAACCACCTCGGCAGCGACGACGAACCAGGGGAGAAGGGAGAAGCGGGGGAGTGTCTCAGTTCGGCAGCGGGTGGGCTCGATCCAACCAGGTGGCTTGATCCGACCAGGTGGGGGGGGGGCAGATCTTTAATAACTGACAGTTGTGCAAAAAAACTACGTGCATGCGTATTCCAGCGAGCTGGGCACATGTGGTAGTCAATGCACACTTGGCATCGGTTGACTCGAGCCAGCTCATCGCATACATACACAAAACCGTATAATGGACCGTAGATGACCCCCTAGAGCAAGTTTGGTGACTGTATTTCGGGTATTTGTAACCGCATGGACTAAAGCTAACGCCAGCGCAAGTAAATGGACCTGTAGTGAATTTTTCTCTAAAGAAAAACCATTGGAACTAATCCCTGGCCATTTAAGGGCATCTCCGTCGCAAATGTCTCCGGTATATATGTCCGGACATGATGCCTAAGGAAGTCATATAATGCTAATCACAAAGTATTCATTTGGTTGTGGTGATGCCGAAGGCAGGTGACGGGTGTTGGTGTCAAGCTTAGAGACGTTCTGCTGCCTTTTCTGTTTTGTCATGTTGGTCTTTACGTGACTTGTACTTTGATCTTTATGATATGAATGAGGCACATATTACCATGCAAAAAAAGTATCCTGTTAAGAGGAGAAAAAATTGATGGGGATCGTCAGTGGCGGAGACAGGACCCAGGCCGGGGGAGGGGCTTGGGCCCGGGGCATCAGGAAAAATTTCTTCCTTGACTGAAGTATGTTGTGCACTGTTTGACACTGTAGCTACACTATAGCAAGCCTGGGGCCTAGGGCCTGGGGCTTGGCCGAAACGTGGCTCCGCCCCTGGGAATCATGCATGTGGTGGGATATTTGCATGTGCGGTTGGGGGAGAGAAGAGGGGGCCATACATGCGATTGGTCGAGTGCATGTCCGAACTTGTAAGTGCATCTAGTGCCCCTTAGTGATTTTGGTGTATTGAAGACTTATAGGTTAAGTGACTAATGCATTTGTGAGTGTACACATGTCTATAAGTCTATGAGGAGTTTGATATTTATAGAGAAAGTCGACCCCTAAAAATGAATATCTTCAACTGAAGACTTTGGCTTTCTGAAGACTTTGAAAGTGAAGAAATTGGTGTGACCATGAAGACTTGATATTCATGCGAGGAACATGAAGCGTGAAGACTTTTGTTTTCGTAGTTTCATTTTCTCTTTCTTGAGTCATAGGAAACACCATACTGTTAAAGGGGGTCGAGGTAAAATTAAGGAAAAGTTTCCAAGTGATGCTCAACTCAAAATCCTACACCTACCAATCCCTTCGAGTGAAGCCATTGGAAATCTCATACAGTTTAGTAAATTTCTTCAGTAACAGAGACAAAGATCTTCTGGTCTCTAAGTAATTTGTTTTGACTGAGGAGTTAGGAATTCGCTAGTGCTGATTGCTACAAGTGAGGAACATGATAGCCCTGAGGAATTTGAACCTCAAATTTCCGACCGTTGTTGTGGTATGCGCCAGCTGTCCCAAAATATCTAGCCACCTAACGGTCATATCATTGAATGGCATTTATGTCTTATCATGTCGGGCTACTCCCTAGGCTATAAATAGCCTCCCCTTACAACCACTAGCTGGTTGGCTGCTCCGCGAGAAACTGGCACTTGTCATCGAGCGAAAATCCGAACCCCAAACCAAACACCTATAAACCTAGAACCCCAAACCAAACACCTATAAACCCAAAGGACTTCGAGCGAAAATCATCAAGTGAGGAAAATCATCAAGTGAGGAAAAACCTAGAACCCCAAACCAAACACCTATAAACCCAAAGTGATTGAGCATCACTGAAGAGATTGTTCCAGTGTGGAACCGACGCTTGTTACCTTTGAGGACTGTGCATCCTCCACGCGGTTAGGCATCATGGTCTAGACCAAGAGGAAATTGTGGATCACCAGGTAACCGAGTTTGTGAAGGTTTGTAAGTCACCTAAAGACTTACCACGAGTGATTGGGCAAGGTCTGTGTGACCTTAGCTCAAGGAGAATACAGTGAGGACTGTGTGTCCGGGACTGTGTGTCCTCAGGTTTAAATACCTAGCCGCTCCAACCAGACGTACGACTCTTAGAGCAGTTGGAACTAGTCTACCAAATCATTGTCTTCACCGTGCTAACTGGTTCTATTTCCTCAACCCATTCATTTCCTCATTACTGTGTTGTTGTTCTTGATCGTTACTGTTTGAAGACTTTGACTGAAGATTTTCTCAATTTCTTCGGTTCAATTTCTTCAGTCAGTTTGTCCTCAGCCTGCTTATCATGTGTTTACGCTACTTGTACTCTGTGCTTGTTTTCATTTCTTCATGATGACTGTGCTACTACTCTGTTATGCTTCCATCTGAGTACTTATTCCACTGCTAAGTAGTTCGTTGCTTCGGAATTTCCTCACCCTGAAATTCCTCAGTGATGAATTTGTAAAAATAGCCTATTCACCCCCTCTAGTCGATATAACACACTTTCAATTGGTATCAGAGCAAGGTACTTGTTCTGTGTGATTTTGGTTTAACACCTGGAGTTTTAGTTATGTCGACCGCAGGAATGAAGACATTGACATGTGCTACCTCTTGAGCACTGCGTTGGTTTTCCCTTGAAGAGGAAAGGGTGATGCAGCAAAGTAGCGTAAGTATTTCCCTTAGTTTTTGAGAACCAAGGTATCAATCCAGTAGGAGGCTACGCGCGAATCCCTCGCACCTGCACAAAACAAATAAATCCTCGTAACCAACGCGATAAGGGGTTGTCAATCCCTACACGGTCACTTACGAGAGTGAGATCTGATAGATATGATAAGATAATATTTTTGGTATTTTTATGGTAAAGATTCAAAGTAAAATAAAAGGCAATGCAAATAACTAAGTGTTGGGAGATTAATGTGATGAAGATAGACCCGGGGGCGATAGGTTTCACTAGTGGCTTCTCTCAAGAGCATAAGTATTTTACAGTGGGTGAACAAATTACCGTTGAGCAATTGACAGAATTGAGCATAGTTATGAGAATATCTAGGTATGATCATGTATATAGGCATCACGTCCGAGACAAGTAGACCGACTCCTGCCTGCATCTACTACTATTACTCCACACATTGACCGCTATCCAGCATGCATCTAGAGTATTAAGTTCATAAGAATAGAGTAACGCCTTAAGCAAGATGACATGATGTAGAGGGATAAATTCACGCAATATGATAAAAAAAAACCCATCTTGTTATCCTTGATGGCAACAATACAATACGTGCCTTGCTGCCCTTACTGTCACTGGGAAAGGACACCGCAAGATTGAACCCAAAGCTAAGCACTTCTCCCATTGCAAGAAAGATCAATCTAGTAGGCCAAACCAAACTGATAATTCGAAGAGACTTGCAAAGATAACCAATTATACATAAAAGAATTCAGAGAAGATTCAAATATTGTTCATAGATAAACTTGATCATAAACCCACAATTCATCGGTCTCAACAAACACACCACAAAAGAAGATTACATCGAATTGATCTCCACAAGAGAGGGGGAGAACTTTGTATTGAGATCCAAAAAGAGAGAAGAAGCCATCTAGCTAATAACTATGGACCCGTAGGTCTGAGGTAAACTACTCACACTTCATTGGAAGGGCTATGGTGTTCATGTAGAAGCCCTCCGTGATCGATGCCCCCTCCGACGGAGCTCCGGAACAGGCCCCAAGATGGTATCTCGTGGATATAGAAAGTTACGGCGGTGGAATTAGGGTTTTGGCTCCGTATCTGATAGTTTGGGGGTACGTAGGTATATATAGGAGGAAGAAGTACGTCGGTGGAGCAACAGGGGGCCCATGAGGGTGGAGGGCGCGCCTGGGGGGTGGGGGGTAGGCGCGCCCCCTACCTCGTGGCCTCCTTGTTGGTTTCTTGACATAGGGTCCAAGTCTCCTGGATCTTGTTCGTTCCAAAAGTCACATTCCCAAAGGTTTCATTCCGTTTGGACTCCGTTTGATATTCCTTTTCTTCGAAACCCTAAAATAGGCAAAAAAACAACAATTCTGGGCTGGGCCTCCTATTAATAGGTTAGTCCCAAAAATAATATAAAAGTGTATAATAAAGCCCAATAATGTCCAAAACAGTAGATAATATAGCATGGAGCAATAAAAAATTATAGATACGTTGGAGACGTATCAAGCATCCCCAAGCTTAATTCCTGCTCGTCCTCGAGTAGGTAAATGATAAAAACAGAATTTTTGATGTGGAATGCTACTAGGCATAATTTCAATGTAATTCTTCTTAATTGTGGCATGAATATTCAGATCCGAAAGATTCAAGAGAAAAGTTTAATATTGACATAGAAATAATAGTACTTCAAGCATACTAACTAAGAAATTATGTCTTCTCAAAATAACATGGCCAAAGAAAGTTCATCCCTACAAAGTCATATAGTTTAGTCATGCTCCATTTTCGTCACACAAGAATGCTCTCATCATGCACAACCCCGATGACAAGCCAAGCAATTGTTTCATACTTTAGTAATCTCAAACTTTATAAACCTTCACGCAATACATGAGCATGAGCCATGGATACAGCACTATGGGTGGAATAGAGTATAATGATGGGGGTTATATGGAGAAGACAAAAAGGAGAAAGTCTCACATCAACGAGGCTAATCAATGAGCTATGGAGATGCCCATCGATTGATGTCAATGCAAGGAGTAGGGATTGCCATGCAACGGATGCACTAGAGCTATAAATGTATGAAAGCTCAACAAAAGAAACTAGTGGGTGTGCATCCAACTTGCTTGCTCACAAAGACCTAGGGCACTTGAGGAGGCCCATTGTTGGAATATACAAGCCAAGTTCTATAATGAAAAATTCCCACTAGTATATGAAAGTGAAAAAACAAGATACTCTCTATCAGGAAGATCATGGTGCTACTTTGAAGCAAAAGTGTGAAAAAAAGATAGTAGCATTGTCGATTTTCATTTCTCTCTCTTTTTTGGGCCTTATTTTTTTATTTGGCCTTTCTCTCTTTTTTTATTTGGGACAATGCTCTATTAAATGATGATCATCACACTTCTATTTCTTTACAACTCAATGATTACAACTCGATACTAGAACAAGGTACGACTTTATATGAATGCCTCCGGTGGTGTACCGGGATATGCAATGAATCAAGTGTGAAATGTATGAAAAATTATGAACGGTACAAATACGATGTCAACTACATGATCATGCAAAGCAATATGACAATGATGAACGTGTCATGATAAACGGGATGGTGGAAAGTTGCATGGCAATATATCTCGGAATGGCTATGGAAATGCCATAATAGGTAGGTATGGTGGCTGTTTTGAGGAAGATATAAGGAGGTTTATGTGTGAAAGAGCCTATCATATCACATGGTTTGGATGCACCGGCAAAGTTTGCACCAACTCTCAATGTGAGAAAGGGCAATGCACGGTACCGAAGAGGCTAGCAATGATGGAAAGGTGAGAGTGCGTATAATCCATGGACTCAACATTAGTCATAAAGAACTCACATACTTATTGCAAAAATCTAGAATTCATCAAAAACCAAGAACTAAGTGCATGCTCCTAGGGGGATAGATTGGTAGGAAAAGACCATCGCTCGTCCTCGACCGCCACTCATAAGGAGGACAATCAAAGAACACCTCATGTTTCAAATTTGTTACATAACGTTTACCATACGTGCATGCTACGGGACTTGAAAACTTCAACACAACTATTTGTCAATTTCAAAACTACTCAACTAGCACAATTTTAATATCACTACCTCCATATCTTAAAACAATCATCAAGCATCAAACTTCTCTTAGTATTCAAAACACTCATAAGAAAGTTTTTACTAATCTTGAATACCTAGCATATTAGGATTATTTAAGCAAATTACCATGCTATTTAAGACTCTCAAAATAATCCAAGTGAAGCATGAGAGATCAATAGTTTCTATAAAACAAATTCACCACCGTGCTCTAAAAGATATAAGTGAAGTACTAGAGCAAAACTATATAACTCAAAAGGTATAAGTGAAGCACATAGAGTATTCTAATAATTTCTGAATCATGTGTGTTTATCTAAAAAGGTGTGTACAGAAAAGATGATTGTGGTAAACTAAAAAGCAAAACTCAAATCATACGAGACGCTCCAAGCAAAACACATATCATGTGGTGAATACAAATATAGCTCCAAGTAAAGTTACCGATGGAAGCAGACGAAAGAGGGGATGCCTTCCGGGGCATCCCCAAGCTTTGGCTTTTTGGTGTACTTAGATTATCTTGGGGGTGCCATGGGAATCCCCAAGCTTAGGCTCTTTCCACTCCTTGTTCCATAATCCATCAAATCCTTACCCAAAACTTGAAAACTTCACAACACAAAACTTAAAGTAGAAAATCTCGTTAGCTCCGTTAGCGAAAGAAAACAAAATACCACTTCAAGGTACTGTAATGAACTCATTGGTTATTTATATTGGTGTTAAACCTACTGTATTCCAACTTCTCTGTGGTTTATAAACTATTTTACTAGCCATAGATTCGTCAAAACAAGCAAACAACACACAAAAAACAGAATCTGTCAAAAACAGAACAGTCTGTAGTAATCTGTAGCTAGCGCAAGATCTGGAACCCCCAAAATTCTAAAATAAACTGATGGACGTGAGGAATTTATCTATTAATCATCTTCAAAAAGAATTAACTAAATATCACTTTCCAAATAAAAATGGAAGCAGTTCTCGTGAGCGCTAAAGTTTCTGTTTTTTACAGCAAGATTAACAAGACTTTCGCCAAGTCTTCCCAACGGTTCTACTTGGCACAAACACTAATTAAACACAAAAAACACAACCAAAACATAGTCTAGATAAATTATTTATTACTAAACAGGAGCAAAAATCAAGGAATAAAAATAAAATTGGGTTGCCTCCCAACAAGCGCTATCGTTTAACGCCCCTAGCTAGGCATAAAAGCAAGGATAGATCTAGGTATTGCCATCTTTGGTTTTCAATTTTTTAGCAGAATCAAGCTCTAATCCAGGAGGTTCTTTATGTTTCCCTTCATATCCGGAAAATTTCAGATCTGAAGAATCCAAGCGCTTGTTGCAAAGGGTAATCAACATATTCATGCGGTGCATATTTCCGCTAACATTCTTAAGAGGTTCAAGAGACTTTTATAAATTCTTAGTTACTTCGCAATTCTTTTCAAAAACTTGTGTCTCTTCCTGGGTATGTTGTGGCCCTTTTTTTGAGGTAGTGTTCCCACTACACCCTCTATGATCTCAAGCGCAACACTGGGATCAATTTCAATAAAATTTCCTTTGGCAACACAATCCAAGAGTTGTCTATGGGACATATTTAGTCCAACATAAAAACTGTGAAATAGAATTCTTAAATTCACCTCTAAGGTGCAATTACGATAAGATTCCATCATCCTATACCAAGCATCTTTTAAATTTTCTCCTTGTCTTTGTTTAAAGTGAAGAACTTCAAACTCAGGGGACAAAGGAACAGACAGGGGACTAGCCATAATGACAAGCAAGCAAACAAGAAATGGGCAAAAAGAGGCAAATAGAGAAAGAGAGGGCGGATAAAATGGCAAGGGTGAAGTGGGGGAGAGGAAAACGAGAGGCAAATGACAAATAATGTAATGCGGGAGATAAGGGTTTGTGATGGGTACTTGGTATGTTTGACTTTTGCGTAGACCTCCCTGGCAACGGCGCCAGAAATGGCTCATTGCCGGGAGTCAAATCTTGACTTGCGCGAACCTCCCCGGCAACGGCGCCAGAAATCCTTCTTGCTACCTCTTGAGCACTGCATTGGTTTTCCCTTGAAGAGGAAAGGGTGATGCAGCAAAGTAGCGTAAGTATTTCCCTCAATTTTTGAGAACCAAGGTATCAATCCAGTAGGAGGCTACGCGCGAGTCCCTCGCACCTGCACAAAACAAATAAATCCTCGCAACCAACGCGATAAGGGGTTGTCAATCCCTACACGGTCACTTACGAGAGTGAGATCTGACAGATATGATAAGATAATATTTTTGGTATTTTTATGACAAAGATGCAAAGTAAAATAAAAGGCAATGAAAATAACTAAGTGTTGGAAGATTAATATGATGAAGATAGACCCGGGGCCCATAGGTTTCACTAGTGGCTTCTCTCAAGAGCATAAGTATTTTACGGTGGGTGAACAAATTAGTGTTGATCAATTGACAGAATTGAGCATAGTTATGAGAATATCTAGGTATGATCATGTATATAGGCATCACGTCCGAGACAAGTAGACCGACTCCTGCCTGCATCTACTACTATTACTCCACACATTGACCGCAATCCAGCATGCATCTAGAGTATTAAGTTCATAAGAATAGAGTGACGCCTTAAGCAAGATGACATGATGTAGAGGGATAAATTCATGCAATATGATAAAAACCCCATCTTGTTGTCCTCGATGGCAACAATACAATACGTGCCTTGCTGCCCTTACTGTCACTGGGAAAGGACACCGCAAGATTGAACCCAAAGCTAAGCACTTCTCCCATTGCAAGAAAGATCAATCTAGTAGGCCAAACCAAACTGATAATTCGAAGAGACTTGCAAAGATAACCAATCATACATAAAAGAATTCAGAGAAGATTCAAATATTGTTCATAGATAAACTTGATCATAAACCCACAATTCATCGGTCTCAACAAACACACCGCAAAAGAAGATTACATCGAATTGATCTCCACAAGAGAGGGGGAGAACTTTGTATTGAGATCCAAAAAGAGAGAAGACGCCATCTAGCTAATAACTATGGACCCGTAGGTCTGAGGCAAACTACTCACACTTCATCGGAAGGGCTATGGTGTTGATGTAGAAGCCCTCCGTGATCGATGCCCCCTCCGGCGGAGCTCCGGAACAGGCCCCAAGATGGGATCTCGTGGATACAGAAAGTTACGGCGGTGGAATTAGGGTTTTGGCGCTGTATCTGATCGTTTGGGGGTACGTAGGTATATATAGGAGGAAGAAGTACGTCGGTGGAGCAACAGGGGGCCCACGAGGGTGGAGGGCGCGCCTGGGGGGGGGGGTAGGCGCGCCCCCTACCTCGTGGCCTCCCTGTTGGTTGCTTAACATAGGGTCCAAGTCTCCTGGATCTTGTTCATTCCAAAAATCACGTTCCCGAAGGTTTCATTCTATTTGGACTCCGTTTGATATTCCTTTTCTTCGAAACCCTAAAATAGGCAAAAAAAACAACAATTCTGGGCTGGGCCTCCGGTTAATAGGTTAGTCCCAAAAATAATATAAAAGTGTATAATAAAGCCCAATAATGTCCAAAACAGTAGATAATATAGCATGGAGCAATCAAAAATTATAGATATGTTGGAGACGTATCGACATGCCCCATCTTTGACGATCATGATTATCCCAAGTGGAAGGCCATGATGAAGAAGCGCCTCATGGCGATGAACAGCGAACTGTGGACCGTCACTGAGATTGGTCTTACCGATCTCTGCAAGATGGCGGAGGCTGATGATATTCGCAAGTACACTCTACTTAACCTCACAATGAAGGACATCATCTGCTCCGGCTTGTCCCAAAATCAGTTCAGGAACATTATGCATCTCAGCCATGCGAAGCTCATCTAGGACCGACTCCCTGAGGTCTATGAAGTTCATCGAACTCATCATGATCCCTGGTTTGAGGATTTCATGGAATCGCGCAAGGCTATGACTTTCGATTCCGAATCATCATTGTCTTCACCATGCCTTATGGCAAAGGGTGCCAAGGTAACTCAGTGCTACCTATCAGGGTCTAGTGATGATGAATCTGGTGATGAATTTGGACCCATCTATACCAAACTTGCTTCCCTTGCCACTAAACAATAAAGAGCTTTGGAAAAAGTTCAAAACATGCTAGATGAGAGCGATGATATGTTGGGTGAAGAAATGGATCGTTCTAAAGCTTTGGATGAATGTCTTCAGAGACTTCATACTAAGTTTGATAATATTCAGAGTCATCATAACACTCTCCTATCTGATCATGAGAAGCTTTCTTGTGAATTTCTTCAAACAAAGCAAGACCTCGAGCAGCTAAGAGTGAGTTATGAAGAACTTCAGAAGGAACTATTGGGGAACGCAGAATTTAATTTTTTTACCTACGATCACGCAAGATCTATCTAGGAGATGCATAGCAACGAGAGGGGAGAGTGTGTCTACGTACCCTCGTAGACCGAAAGCGGAAGCGTTTAGTAACGCGGTTGATGTAGTCGAACGTCTTCGCGATCCAACCGATCCAAGTACCGAACGTACGACACCTCCGCATTCACACACGTTCAGCTCGATGATGTCCCTTGGGCTCTTGAACTAGTTGAGGCCGAAGGAGAGTTCCGTCAGCACGACGGCGTGGCGACGGTGATGATGAAGTTACCGGCGTAGGGCTTCGCCTAAGCACTACGATGATATGACCGAGGTGTGTAACTGTGGAGGGGGGCACCGCGCACGGCTAAGACAAACCTTGGAGTACCTTTGGGGTGCCCCCTGCCCACGTATATAAAGGAGGGAGGAGGAGGAGGCCGGCCTAGGAGGGGCGCACCTGTAGGGGGAGTCCAACTAGGATTCCCAATCCTAGTCGGAGTCCCCTTCCTTTTCCAAGAGGGGAGAGAGGGAAGGAGTAGGAGAGGGAGAAGGAAAGAGAGGGGGGAGCCGCCCCCTTCCTAGTACAATTCGGACTTGCCATGGGGGGGCGTGCGGCCAACCCTTGAGGCCCTTCTCTCCTTTCCGTATGGCTCATTAAGTCCCACTACTTGCCCCGGCGAATTCCTGTAACTCTCCGGTACTCCAAAAAATACCCGAATCACTCGGAACCTTTCCGATGTCCGAATATAGCCTTCCAATATATCTATCTTTACGTCTCAACCATTTCGAGAGTCCTCGTCATGTACGTGATCTCATTCGGGACTCGGAACAACCTTCGGTACATCAAATCACATAACTCATAATACAAATCGTCATCGAACGTTAAGCGTGCGGACCCGACGGGTTCGAGAACTATGTAGACATGACCGAGACACATCTCCGAGCAATAACCAATAGCGGAACCTGGATTATCATATTGGCTCCTACATATTCTATGGATATCTTTATCGGTCAAACCACATAACAACATACGTTGTTCCCTTTGTCATCGGTATGTTACTTGCCCGAGGTTTGATCGTCGGTATCATCATACCTAGTTCAATCTCGTTACTGGAAAGTCTCTTTACTTGTTCCGTAATGCAACATCCCACAACTAACTCATTAGTCACATTGCTTGCAAGGCTTAAGTGATGTGCATTATCGAGAGGGCCCAGAGATACCTCTCTGACAATCGGAGTGACAAATCCTAATCTCGATCTATGCCAACTCAACAAACACCATCGGAGACACCTGTAGAGCATCTTTATAATAACCCAGTTATGTTGTGACGTTTGGTAGCACACAAGGTGTTCCTCTGGTATTCGGGAGTTGCATAATCTCATAGTCAGAGGAACATGTATAAGTCATGATGAAAGCAATAGCAATAAAACTAAATGATCATTCATGCTAAGCTAACGGATGGGTCTTGTCCATCACATTATTCTCTAATGATGTGATCCCGTTCATCAAATGACAACACATGTCTATGGTCAGGAAACTTAACCATCTTTGATTAACAAGCTAGTCAAGTAGAGGCATACTAGGGACACTCTGTTTTGTCTATGTATTCACACATATACTAAGTTTCCGGTTAGTACAATTCTAGCATGAATAATAAACATTTATCATGATATAAGGAAATATAAATAACAACTTTATTATTGCCTCTAGGGCATATTTCCTTCAGTCTCTCACTTGCACTAGAGTCAATAATCTAGTTCACATCGCCATGTGATTTAACACCAATAGTTCACATCTTTATGTGATTAGTTCATATCTCCATGTGACTAATACCCAAAGGGTTTACTAGAGTTAATAATCTAGTTCACATCGCTATGTGATTAACACCCAAAGAGTGATTATGTTTAGTCAACGGGTCTGCCACATTCAGAGCTGTGTGTATTTTATAAATTTTCTGTGTCTACAATGCTCTGCACGGAGCTACTCTAGCTAATCGCTCCCACTTTCAATACGTATCTAGATCGAGACTTAGAGTCATCCAGATCGGTATCAAAGCTTGCATCGACGTAACTCCTTACGATGAACTCTTTGTCACCTCCATAACCAAGAAACATTTCCTTATTTCCACTAAGGATAATTTTGACCGATGTTCAGTGATCCACTCCTGGATCACAATTGTACCCTCTTCCAAACTCATGGCGAGGTACACAATAGGTCTGGTACACAGCATATCATACTTTATAGAACCTATGACTGAGGCATAGGGAATGACTTTTCATTCTCTTTCTATTTTCTGCCATGGTCGGGTTTTGAGTCTTTACTCAACTTCACACCTTGCAACACATGAAAGAACTCCTTCTTTGGTTGTTCCATTTTGAACTACTTCAAAAACTTGTCAAGGTATGTACTCATTGAAAAAATTTATCAAGTGTCTTGTTCTATCTCTATAGATCTTGATGCTCAATATGTAAGCAGCTTCACCAAGGTCTTTCTTTGAAAAATTCCTTTCAAACACTCCTTTATGCTTGCCAGAAAATTCTACATTATTTCCTATCAACAATATGTCATTCACATATACTTATCAGAAATGCTGTAGTGCTCCTACTCACTTTCTTGTAAATACAGGCTTCACCGCAAGTCTGTATAAAACTATATGCTTTGATCAACTCATCAAAGCGTATATTCTAACTCTGAGATGTTTGCACCAGTCCATAGATGGATCGCTGGATCTTGCACACTTTGTTAGCACCTTCAGGATTGACAAAACTTTCTTGTTGTATCATATACAACTCTTCTTTAAGAAATCCATTAAGGAATGCAATTTTGACATCCATTTGCCAGATTTCATAAAATGTGGCAATTGCTAACATGATTCGGACAGACGTAAGCATCGCTACGAGTGAGAAAAACTCATCGTAGTCAACACACTACTAGATAAAGGGCTAAAGATGAAATTGACACTAATGGCGCACCAGAGAAGTGGTGCGCCACTACTATTTACTAATGGCGCACCACGTGAAGATACGCCATTAGTGTGTAAGACACTAATGGCGCACCAGGCACAAGGTGCGCCACTAGTAACAAAATGTTTTTTTCATTTTTTCAAACATACTAATGGCGCATCCGGGCAAAGTGCGCCATTAGTAGTTAGAACTACTAATGGCGCACCAACCGTTGAGTGCGCCACTACTGTATTCTTTTTTTTACTTTTTTGCAAAACTACTAATGGCGCACCGTCGCATAGTGCGCCATTACTAGTTCAAACTAGTAATGGTACACCGTGCCACGGTGCGCCATTAGTATAAAAATTATTTTTAATACTTTTTTTGCAAAACTACTAATGGCGCATGTATGTGTGGTGCACCCTCCCCCGCTCCACCGCCGCCGACGAGCACCCCCCGCACCCTCCCCCGCTCCACCGCTGCCGACGAGCCACCGCATATATGTTACTCCCAAAAGCATATAAAGTTTGTCAAATTTTGAGCTATGGATATTTAGAGCTTATATGCTTAGTTTCCTATAGGTTAGCTCCAAAATTACTTATGTTAGCACAAAATGATCAAGTTTACATAATAAGCTTATAGTCTTCTTCTTATTCTTCTTATTCTTCTTATTCTTCTTCTAGTCTTCTTCTTCTTCTTCTTCTTCTCTTCTTCTTCTTCTTCTTCTTCTTCTAACTTCTTGTTTATCATTTTGCAGATTTGATTTAATTCATGGAAGCTTGCATGGATGGAGTGCTTCTTTTCCATTTGTGTTTTTATTTTGTATTAATGTGAAACTTTTGTGAATTGATGGATAACGGTGTTGAATGAACATTGTGAAACTTTTGTAATATGTAACGATGGAACTATGTGTTGGCTATGTATGTATATATGATGAAACTTGTGTGTTGGATATGATCTGGTGGACGCAGGTAACATCATTACATATGGCCCCCCTGTATGTGAGCTAAGCAGATCTGTGTTGTATGTTATCTCTAATATTTTTTAACCTGTGAAAATATCAGAAATGAAAAAAATCCCTAATATTCATACTAGTGGCGCACCACACAAGACACTAATGGCGCACTGTTATAATCACACTAATGGCGCATCACCCAGCAGTGCGCCATTAGTATGCCAAAGCACATGGTTAAATATGGCCCCCTGCGAGGCATACTAATGGCGCATGGTGTTCTGTACTAATGGCGCACTGCTCGGTGCGCCATTAGTATACCAGATACTAATGGCGCACTGGTGGTGCGCCATTAGTAAGAAATACTAGTGGCGTGATACTAACGGCGCACCAGCAGTGCACCATTCGTGGGCAAAACTGGTGCGCCATTACTAGCCCTTTTCCTAGTAGTGACACCTTGAACTTGTCGAAAACTTTTTGCGGCAATTCGAGTGAGGGAATCCTGGATTAAGGGGTGTCCGGATAGTCGGACTATATCCTTTGGTCGGACTCCTGGACTATGAAGATATAAGATTGAAGACTTCGTCCCGTGTCCGGAAGGGACTTTCCTTGGCGTGGAGGGCAAGCTTGGCGATACAGATATGTAGATCTCCTACCATTGTAACCGACTTTGTGTAACCCTAACCCTCTCCGGTGTCTATATAAACCGGAGGGTTTTAGTCCGTAGGACAACATATAGAACAACAATCATACCATAGGCTAGCTTCTAGGGTTTAGCCTCTTCGATCTCGTGGTAGATCTACTCTTGTACTACCCATATCATCAATATTCATCAAGCAGGACGTAGGGTTTTACCTCCATCAAGAGGGCCCGAACCTGGGTAAAACTTTGTGTCCCTTGCCTCCTGTTACCATCCGGCCTAGACGCACAGTTCGGGACCCCCTACCCGAGATCCGCCGGTTTTGACACCGACATTGGTGCTTTCATTGAGAGTTCCTCTGTGTCGTCGCCATTAGGAAGGATGCCTCACCTCATCTTTAAAGACGGCACCGTTGCTAAGGGAGCTTTGGCTGTCGGCCAAACTCTTCGGCTAGGTGGTTTTCTTATGACCGCCTGTTCGACTTCTGCACCGACGATGACCTCTCGAGCCGTCGAAAACAATCTTCATGTCAGCTCAGAACTCGTCGAGCAGTTAGATCCAATGGAGCTCTCCTCCATAAACGAGCTCTTGGATCGCATCACCGCCCTGGGAGTCGCTATGGATTATGACCAGATTGGCCCTAAGCCCGATCTGAGAGAGATTAACTCTCCCCAAGTCACCCATCATGTTGTCGTGGTAGAGGGAAAATGCGGCGACCCCTCATCTATCTTAAGGACTGGCTACGTCCGGATTTCCGATCCCTCCAAGCCGGATACCCGCGAAGGGGAGGATATCACTCAAGACCTGAACTTAGAGTCAGGTGACGGACTGGATTCATTGGATAACATCCAGGAATCCAAATTTTCGAGTTCAGAAATTCTTCGGCCTCTGAGCCTCAGATGGGGTGAGGCTTCGGATTTAATTCCACCTACCCACCCGAATATAAGCGATCTATCCCAAATTAGTCAAGAGCCCGAAGAAACAGTACATCATTACTGGGCCAGATTCCTCCTGGTTATGAACAGGATAAAGAACTGCCGCGAGGAAGACGCAATTTCATTCTTCTGCAATAACTGCATGGACAAGGGAATCCTCAACGCCATAAGTCGCCGTGATATTACACGCTTCGCTGACTTGGCGTCCATAGTACGAAAGTACTGTGCTATGGAAAGCGCCTGGAAAACCGAAATAAAATTTTGGGACAATCCGGCCCTGAATACAAACCCAGTCCGAAATAAAAGGGTGCATCATCGCTAGACACCCGGGTCAAACACCAAAAAGCAAAAACCCTCTACAGGGCATGGAACCGTATTGGAAGGATGGCTTAATGGACCTTGTAAAATTCACAGTACAGAGGACGCCACACCAACTCACAGCCTTAGAGCATGTTGGATACTCCGGTAGGTGGCCAAAATTGGCGAAGATCTCCTAATTCCGGAGGCCATAGAAAGCCATCCCAGAGACACCAATACGGTATTAACGGTCTTCGAGACTTTCGCATCAAATAACATGCGAAAAAGGACACTCCGCAGCCTTGCCGAAATCTACCAAGTGGCAACAATAAACCCATGGAGTGACACGGCTATTGCTTTTAACGCCAGTGATGAACCTAAATTCCGAACAGCCCGAGTACCAGCCGCATTGGTCCTCAGTCCAATAGTGGACGGCTTTCGTCTTACCAAGGTACTCATGGACGGCGGCAGCGGATTGAACCTCATTTATGAGGAAACCCTTCAAAAAAATGGAAATAGACTGGAACCGCATTGAGCGAAGCAGCACAACCTTTAGAGGAATAATCCCCAGTCGGGAAGCATGCTGTACAGGAAAAATCACACTAGATGTGGTGTTCGGCACGCCGGATAATTACAGGTCCGAAGAGGTCATGTTCCATGTGGCTCCATTCAGCAGCGGTTATCACGCTCTGCTAGGGCGGGAAGTGTTTACAATCTTCCAAGCAATACCTCATTACGGGTACATGAAGCTCAAGATGCCCGGGCCCAATGGGATCATCACTCTCGCTAGTGATCCGGACATAGCACTCCGCGCCGAAAACAAGACAGCCGCACTAGCCCTCGAGGCACTATCCGAAGCCCTAGCGGCTGAGGAACTGACTGCGCTGCGCTCCACGGTTAATAGAGATGATGTGGTACTCGACAAAAGATCCAAGTCCACCTCCTTTAAACCAGCGGACGTAATAGTTAAATTCCAGGTCCATCCAACGGACCCCAATAAAACAGCTTCCATCGGGGCACAGTTAAACCCTGATGTAGATGCCGCACTGCGAGAGTTCCTACGAGAGAACTGGGACATTTTCGCCTGGCACCCTTCAGACATGCCAGGAATGCCATGCAGGCTAGCCAAGCACAGTTTAAATATCCTAAAAGAATTCAAACCTGTCAAGCAAGCTCTTCGGAGTTTTTCTGAACCTAAGAGACAGGCCATGGGAGAGGAGCTAGCAAAGCTATTGGAGGCCGGATTCATCAGAGATATAAAACATCCGGACTGGCTAGCAAACCTGGTGATGGTACCAAACAAGGACAAATCCTGGCGCCTGTGCGTTGATTTTAAAGACCTTAACAAGGCTTGCCCAAAGGATCCCTTCCCCCTCCCCCGCATTGATCAAATTATCGACGCTACCGCAGGACACGATACGTTGTGTTTCCTCGACGTATATTTCGGCTACCATCAAATCAAGATGGCAGAATCAGACCAAGCCGCAATGGCATTTATCACACCATACGGCCCATTCCGCTTCAACACAATGCCCTTCGGGCTCAAAAATGCCGGCGCAACATATCAGCGCATGATTCAGACATGTCTGGCAAACCAGATCGGCAAAACGGTGGAGGCATATGCGGATGATGTGGTCCTCAAAACAAGACATGTCGAATCTCTAGTAGACGACTTGAGGCTCAGATTTGATAACCTCCGAACATACGACATCAAGATCAACCCGGAAAAATGCGTTTTCGGCGTCCCAGCCGGAAAGCTCTTGGGCTTCATTGTATCCGGTAGAGGAATTGAAGCAAATCCATCCTAGATCCGAGCTCTGTCACAATTGGACATCCCAAAGGACCTCAAACAAATACAAAAGTTAACCGGATGCGTGGCGGCCCTAAGCCGCTTTATCTCCCGCTTGGGAGAAAAGGCCCTACCCCTTTACCGCCTCCTTTGGCGCACCGAACACTACGAATGGACGGATGCAGCCACGGCCGGACTCGACGAAATAAAAGCCATATTGACAACAAACTCAGTCCTGGCCGCACCAAACATTAGCGAACCAATGCTATTGTACATTGCAATAACACATCAGGTGGTAAGCGCAGTGCTCGTCGTCGAACGAGAAACGGAAGGACACAAATTCCCCCTTCAAAAGCCGGTCTATTATGTGTCCACTGTCCTCACTCCGTGCAAATCACGGTACCCGCATTATCAAAAGATTGCTTACGCGGTATTCATGGCATCCCGGAAGCTACGACACTACTTTCAAGAGTGTTCAATAACAGTAGCCTCGGAAGTACCACTTAACGATATTATAAACAACCGTGACGCAACAGGCCGAATTGCAAAATGGGCCATTGAGCTCCTCCCGTTCGACATAACTTATAAGCCACGGTGAGCCGTCAAGTCGCAAGTTTTGGCCGACTTCGTCGCAAAATGGACGAAGGCCGAACTCCCTAAAGAGTACGGCACATATTCAAATTGGATCATGCATTTCGACGGCTCCAAGATGTTGGCCGGACTAGGGGCTGGCGTTGTTTTGACATCCCGCACAGGAGACACAGTTCAATACGTACTCCAGATTATGTACAAAGACTCCAACAATGCAGCCGAATATGAGGCCCTTTTACATGGTCTCCGGATGGCAGTATCCATGGGCATTCAACGCCTAGAGGTGCGCGGGGACTCGAACCTCGCAATATCCCAAATAAATGGAGACTTCGATGCCAAGGATCCAAAAATGGCAGCTTACCGCAACGCCGTCCTAAAAATGTTAGCTTGGTTCGAAGGGCTTGAATTTCACCATATAGCCCGGGAAAATAATCAGGCGGCAGATGTCCTGGCACGCATCGGCGCAAAACGTGGTGTAATCCCCCCAACATCTTCTTGGAAAGGTTGTTCAAGCCATCTGTGGTATGGGAAGGGGAGCCGAACAATAACAGCCCGGACCCAACCGCACTGCCTGACACCGAACATTCTGACACAATCGGAGGCTCTGCCAATGAAATAACACCTTCAGCCCATGTAATAATGGCCATCATTGCCCCGTGGACAGAACCATTCCTCGCCTACCTCACTAGGTAGGAACTCCCCGAGGTCCAAAATGAGGCACGCTGCATAGTGCGGCGATCCAAAGCCTACAGAGTCCACGAGGGAGAGCTTTATAAGAAAAGCACTACCGGAGTCCTTCAAAGGAGCATCTCCAAAGAGGAAGGGCGGAACCTCCTGGCTGAAATTCATGCCGGACTCGGTGGTCATCACGCTGCAGCTTGGTCCCTTGTAAGCAAGGCCTTCCGTACAGGCTTTTATTGGCCGACGGCCCGGGCAGACGCCCAGGACTTAGTCCAACGATGCACCGGTTGCCGGCTCTTTGCAAACCAAAACCATATGCCACCCACCGCCCTCCAAACTATCCCCATTACTTGGCGCTTCGCGGTCTGGGGGCTTGACATGGTTGGACCCCTTAAAGGAGGAACCCACAAGCAAAAATACTTATTGGTCATGGTGGATAAGTTCACCAAATGGATAGAAGCCAAGCCTGTTAAGACGGCAGAATCCGGACCGGTGATAGACTTTATATCCGGGGTTATACACCGTTAAGGCGTCCCCCACAGCATCATCACTGATAACGGCACGAACTTTATGGCCGGCAAGGTAAAACTCTGGTGCAAAAACATGGGCATCAAGCTCGATTATGCTTCCTTCTATCACCCACAAACTAATGGCCAGGTCGAACGTGCAAATGGTCTTATCATGAGCGGCATCAAACCCTGACTAGTGCGGTCCCTCAAGGAATCTAACATGCACTGGGTAGAGGAGCTCGACTCCGTACTTTGGGGCTGCGGACCACGCCGAATCGCACCACCGGATACACACTATTCTTTATGGTGTACGGCGCAGAGGCAATTTTGCCTTGCGACATAATTCATGACTCACCTCGAGTGCGCATGTACGAAGAAAGAGAAGCCGAGCTCGATCGGCAGGACAGTTTGGACGCATTGGAGGAGGAGCGCGACGTGGCAAAAGCCTGTTCCGCATTCTATCAACAACAGTCTCAAAGATACCAAAGCAGAGACATACGGGCCAAAAATTACAACGTTGGCGAATTAGTTCTACGCCTGCCGGACAAGAAAAAGGACAAACTCAAGCCCAAGTGGGAAGGTCCCTTCATAATTGACCAAGTCCTGACTGGTGGAGCGTACCGCCTGTGAGATGCATCGGATAACCGACTCGAGCCGAACCCATGGAACGCAGCCCGTCTCCGAAGATTCTATGCCTAGCGCCGGACTCTGTGTTCGTCTCCTTCCTCTGTCCATTTTTTATATATATTGTCTGTCTTACATTTCTCTCCTTCACCCCTTCCTTTCTCTTATAGCCTTTAAAGGCTCATCAAATGACGTGCTATTCGCACTCATTAAACCTGGGGGCTTCTTTTACCAAAAGCTTATTTATACGGGCTTCATGCCCAACACATGTGTTACACTTCCGCATGTACCTTTTATTTCACCATTATATGCATCGATATGACTTAAGTTTTGGCCAAGCTGGGTTGCCTGGCTCCCGTGCTTACCCCTACGTTCCCGATTATTTGGCTAGGCGGTAAAGGGAGCACCTCTACGATTGTTACTGCCGGATCAGCCGGATGTGTACCTCAGACTGGGTGAAGCCGAAAGCTAGCATTCTTAAGGGAATATTTGGTCGGTGACCTAAAAGATGATCTTTTCACTTATTTATTTATGCGCCCCCAAATGCTTTTTCCTATGTCTTTCTCGCAGAATGGGCATGCACTTTAGGGCATGCCTCCCAGGGAAAGGAACCCCTAACGGAACTATTCTCCCTGGAAGATGTTTCTTACTAACCATGTAATATAACATAACTAGTCGGGCACTTGTCTGTTCACGCACTAATGACCCCTATGCCTGGTCTCCACGCATTCCCCTGTTCTTATATAGCCGCATGGGAATTCGGACACACTCCAGACCGTCAGGTCCCGAGGCTGAAGCGAAAAGGTCGGCCATGACAAACGATCTACAATCCGGCTAGAAGGCATTATAAATGTCAATTAAATTACATAGTCATTCTGACTGATTGTATTCCTCTTCAATACCATCTAACAGGCTGTCTAATTTACAGTCCTGCTGGGAATACTTTGCGGCCAATTCTACTTGGCCGTATACTAAGCTTACAAGGATCTCCTTCCCATTGGGCCCCTCAGGGCCGACCTCGGCCATGTGGTTGGGGTCGGCCTTTATGTACCGCGTCTTCACCATGGCCCAGGCCTCCCTAGAGCCTTGACGGCAGGCCGATATCTTCCACAATCGGAAGCGCTGCCGTGCTCCCTTTAGCTTCTCCGCAAGCTCTCCAAGACCTTCGGGCATGGAGATGGATGGCCACAGGGCCTGAGCGACGCCTTGCATCGCCTGCCGAACTCGCTCGAGTAGTTGCGAGAGCTCGGGAAGAAGGTCACCCGTAGAACCGGGCATCTCCTCTGCAGGACGACCTGTTAGCACACCTACAGACATTACTCTATTAGTCGACTTCCCCGCCGAACCTTTTTTCAAAAGGTTCATTCAAGTGCTCACTAAATATGCCGCGCCGAAGCCACTGATTCTCCTTAACGGAGTCTGACAGCTGGGCACGAACATCTTTCAGTTTGACGCCCAGCTTGGTGTTGGCATCTTGGAGATCGTTCTTCTCCCGCCTCACCTTTGTCAGCACCTTCTCACCAGCCTTCAGCTGGCGTAGGAGGTGTTGCCTTTCCGGATTCAATCCGGCGCCATCTGCAATTTCATTTGTCAGATTTGCACCCATGCCGTGCTTCGCAAAATACTTATCTTTCGAAGTGTATATTACTAGAGGGGGTCTCCTTGGGCTCCCCTGCCGCGGCTAGTGCGGCCTCAAGTTGGGCTTTGCACTCTTCGAGCTCCTTGGACAGTAGGGAATTCTTTTCTGTAAGAACCTGCATAACAAATGATCCTTAAATCAGTTATTCTAACTGTTTCAAGTCTTGGGGGCTACTGGTATATATATATATTTACCAAAATTTTCTTACCCGTATGTCTTTTACATATTGCTCCGTGGCTCTGGCTAGACCATTTTGAGAGGCACGGAGGTATGCATCTCCCGAATTGAAGGCGTCTAATGCCTCTCGGGAGAAACAAGCATCGCGAAGAATTGTCCGGCGACGCCTGTGGTTCATGGCACTCTCCACCTCAGAGTTGGTGGCAGACAACCTGTCCACATCCTCCGTTGGAGGAGCGTCCGGTGCGCGCCTTGTGTTCGCCTCCGCCTCCGGACCAGGCTTTGGAGCCTGGCTGGTGGAGGCGCGATTGGCAGCCTCTCCGGATATAGTCTGGCGAGGTCTCTTTGTCCTGAAGAGAGCACGAGTGTTAATATGCCTTGAGGGTATTACACCTGGGATAAGGGGGCGCATCATACCTTTGCGCTGACGCCTCGGTCCGGACTGCACCTCTTTTCTGCCCACGGGGCCCTGCGGCCCCTCGTTGGATTGTCGCCGCAGGTTCGGCCTCCCGTCTCAAAAACCTCCCCTGCAAAGTTCGGTTGTAATCAGGAAACTGAAAACGCAAGAGGGCGGACCCCTATTCAGGGTATTAGGACTTCGATGTCAGTTACCTGGGAGGCCGGGATTAGCCCTGGGTAATCGGCCGTAATGGCCACCAAGGCGTTGTCCTTGCTCAATTGATGGAACACTCCATCAACCAGCTCCACAGATAAGTTCGGATCCTCTTGAGAGGCCGGATCGAGGGACCGTCCTGGGTCCTTGGGTTGTGGAAGAGGGCTGTTTATTCCTTTAACAGCCTGGCGCAGTTCCTGCGTTGAAGTCGTTAGACTGAATATTTAACAATGGGAATATAAAATGGATGGGCAGGTAAATGTGACCACTTACCCAGCTTGGGGGATTGTACATAGAAAATCCACCCTTTGGGTCGACGCGGAGAAAATCCTCCTCTTCTCCCTTGTACAAAGCGGACAAGGTCTTTGTTAGAGCCGCAGCCGAATCCGGCCCCTTACGGCCATAGCGGGTGGCGTCGTCTTCCCCATTGAAGTCCCACATGGGGTGGCCTCTATACTGTAGTGGCTGCACCCCTCGCATGATGCATGCGGCCATGACCCCGATCATGCTCAGTCCCGAATGAGCTAACAACCTTATCCGGCCCATCAGGTAACGGACGTCCTTGTCACTTTCCCTCTGAGGGCTCCATAGACGCCAACTTAGGCACTTCTTTAGTGGAGCACTGTCGAACTCAGGGAGGCCGGTCCGGACAGGATCCGGCAGCGGGACGTTCTCTATGTAAAACCATTCCAAAGGCCAGTCCTCGGACGCCTTCTTCGGGGTTCCGGATAGATATCCGGTCCCAGCGATGCGCCACACTTCGGCTCCGCCCACTTGATATATTGACCCCTTCTGAGAACGGGGCACAAGGAAGAATAGCTCTTTCCACAGCCCAAAATGAGCCTCAACACCCAAGAACAGCTCACAGAGGGCTACAAAGCCCGCGATATGCAATATGGAGGCAGGCGTAAGATTGTGTAGCTGGAGGCCATAGAACTCCAGGAGCCCCCGGAGAAACGGGTGGATTGGAAATCAGAGCCCCCTTATTAAATAAGGGACGAGGCATACCCGCTCTCCTTTGGAGGGACTAGGGGCACTCTCCGCTTTCTCTCCGCCATTATAGATGGCAAGACCGGCTCGAACTGGGACCATATAGGCCGGGGGAGAAATCCCTTGGTCTGGAGCGTCACTAGCTCGCTATGCGGGATGGAGCATCTCTCCCAATATCCAGGCTGAGGGCTGGAAGGGCGAAAGGAGGAGTTGCGACGGCTGGCCATGGTGGTATGGACCTTTGTCGGATGCGCTCTGATGAACACTCGCGAGGGGGAGAAGGTGTGGTTTGGATCTAAATCCTCGTCCCCTTAAATGGGCGGCTCATTTACACGGCTAGGGGTGTGGATGTAAAAACACTCAGACTTTTCATATTCGTTTGACACATGGGAGACGGCCATTATTGGGAGTAGAAGCCAAGAAGTGCAACATCTACAAGAAGCCAGACTTTATTCAACAGGTACACGAAATTTGGAGGAGAACCCGCCTTGCAATGCCGAAGACAATCTACGCGCCGGACTCATCGTCATTGAAGCCTGGTTCGGGGGCTACTGAGGGAGTCCTGGATTAGGGGGTCTCCGGATAGCCGGACTATATCCTTTGGCCGGACTCCTGGACTATGAAGATACAAGATTGAAGACTTCGTCCCGTGTCCGGAAGGGGCTTTCCTTGGCGTGCAGGGCAAGCTTGGCGATACGGATATGTAGATCTCCTACCATTGTAACCGACTTTGTGTAACACTAACCCTCTCCGGTGTCTATATAAACCGGAGGGTTTTAGTCCATAGGACAACATACAGAACAACAATCATACCATAGGCTAGCTTCTAGGGTTTAGCCTCTCCGATCTCGTGGTAGATCTACTCTTGTACTACCCATATCATCAATATTAATCAAGAAGGACGTAGGGTTTTACCTCCATCAAGAGGGCCCGAACCTGGGTAAAACTTCGTGTCCCTTTCCTCCTGTTACCATCCGGCCTAGACGCACAGTTCGGGACCCCCTACCCGAGATCCGCCGGTTTTGACACCGACATCGAGCTTTGTTGATAGTAACACTACTATCAGCGTCCATCTTCCTCTTTAAGATCCATTTATTCTCAATGGCTTGCCGATCAATGGGCAAGTCCACCAAAGTCCACACTTTGTTCTCATACATGGATTCTATCACAGATTTCATGGCCTCAACCCATTTTGCGGAATTTGGGCTCATCATCGCTTCCTCATAGTTCGTAGGTTTGTCATGGTCAAGTAACATGACTTGTAGAACAGGATTACTGTACCACTCTGGTGCGGATCTTACTTTGGTTGACCTACGAGGTTCGGTAGTAACTTGATCAAAAGTTTTCATGATCATCATCATCAGCTTCCTCACTAATTGGTGTAGGAATCACTGGAACCGATTTCTGTGATGAACTACTTTCAATAAGGGAGCAGGTACAATTACCTCATCAAGTTCTACTTTCCTCCCACTCACTTCTTTCAAGAGAAACTCCTTCTTTAGAAAGGATCCACTCTTAGCAATAAAGATCTTGCCTTCGGATTTGTGATAGAAGGTGTACCCAACAGTTTCTTTTGGGTATCCTAAGAAGACGCACTTCTCAGATTTGGGTTTGAGCTTATCAGGTTGAAACTTTTTCACATAAGCATCGCAACCCCAAACTTTAAGAAACGATAGCTTAGGTTTCTTGCAAAACCACAGTTCATATGGTGTTGCCTCAACGGATTTTTAGACGGTGCCCTATTTAACGTGAATGCAGTTGTCTCCAATGCATAACTCCAAAACGATAGTGGTAATTCGGTAAGAGACATCATAGATTGCACCATATCTAATAAAGTATGGTTATGACGTCCAGACACACCATTACATTGTGGTGTTCCAGGTGGCGTGAGTTGCGAAACTATTCCACATTGTTTCAAATGAAGACCAAACTCGTAACTATTTGTTTCCGCGATCAGATCATAGAAACTTTAGTTTCTTGTTACGAAGATTTTCCACTTCACTCTGAAACTCTTTGAACTTTTCAACTATTTCAGAGTTAAGTTTCATCAAGTAGATATACCCATATCTGCTCAAATCATTTGTGAATGTCAAAAAATAACGATACCCGCCGCGAGCCTCAACAATCATTGGACCGCACACATCAGTATGTATTATTTCCAACAAGTATGTTGCTCGCTCCATTGTTCCGAAGAATGGAGTCTTAGTCATCTTGCCCATGAGGCATGGTTCGGAAGCATCAAGTGATTCATAATCAAGCGATTCCAGAAGTCCATCAACATGGAGTTTCTTCATGCGCTTTATACCAATATGACCTAAATGGCAGTGCCACATATAAGTTGCACTATCATTATTAACTTTGCATCTTTTGGCTTCAATATTATGAATATGTGTATCACTACGATCGAGATTCAATAAACCATTTATATTGAGTGTATGACCATAGAAGGTTTTATTCATGTAAATAGAACAACGATTATTCTTTGACTTAAATAAATAACCGTATTGCAATAAACACGATCCAATCATATTTATGCTCAACGCAAACACCAAATAACATTTATTTTAGGTTCAACACTTATCCTGAAGGTAAAGGGAGTGTACGATGGTGATCTTATCAACCTTGGAAATACTTCCAACTCACATCATCACCTCGCCCTTAACTAGTCTCTGTTTATTTTGCAACTCCCGTTTTGAGTTACTACTCTTAGCAACTGAACCAGTATCAAATATTGAGGGGTTTCTATAAATACTAGTAAAGTACACATCAATAACATGTATATCAAATATACCTTTGTTCACTTTGCCATCCTTCTTATCCACCAAGTATCTAGGGCAGTTCCACTTCCAGTGACCATTTCCTTTGCAGTAGAAGCACTCAGTTTCAGGCTTGGGTCTAGCTTTGAGCTTCTTCATGGGAGTGGCAATTTGCTTGCCATTCTTCTTGAAGTTCCCTTTCTTTCACATGCCGTTCTACTTGAAACTAGTGGTGTTGTCAACCATCAACACTTGATGCTTTTCTTGATTTCTACCTTCGCTGATTTCAGCATTGCGAAGAGCTCGGGAATCGTTTTCGTCATCCCTTACATGTTATAGTTCACCATGAAGTTCCAGTAACTTGGAAATAGTGACTAGAGAACTCTGTCAATCACTATCTTATCTAGAAGATTAACTCCCACTTGATTCAAGCGATTGTAGTACTCAGACATTCTGAGCACATGCTCACTGGTTGAGCTATTCTCCTCCATCTTGTAGGTAAAGTACTTGTCAGAGGTCTCATACCTATCGACTCGGGCATGAGTCTGAAATACCAATTTCAGCTCTTGGAACATCTATATGCTCCATGGCGTTCAAAACATTTTTGAATTCCCGTTTCTAAGCCGTAAAACATGGCACACTAAACTATCAAGTAGTCATCATACCGAGCTTGCCAAAAGTTCATAACGTCTGCATCTCCTCCTGCAATAGGTCTGTCACCTAGCGGTGCATGAAGGACATAATTCTTCTGTGCAGCAATGAGGATAATCCTCAGATCACGGAGCTAGTCTGCATAATTGCTACTAACATCTTTCAACATAGTTTTTCTCTAGGAACATATCATAAATAAAATGGGGAAGCTATACGCGAGCAATTGATCTACAACATAGATATGCAAAAACTATCACGACTAAGTTCATGATAAATTTAAGTTCAATTAATCATATTACTTAAGAACTCCCACTTAGATAGACATCCCTCTAATCATCTAAAGTGATCACGTGATCCATATCAACTAAACCATGTCTGATCATCACGTGAGATGGAGTAGCTTTCAATGGTGAACATCACTATGTTGATCATATCTACTATATGATTCACGCTCGACCTTTCGGTCTCAGTGTTCCGAGGCCATATCTGCATATGCTAGGCTCGTCAAGTTTAACCCGAGTATTCTGTGTGTGCAAAACTGGCTTGCACTCATTGTATGTGAACGTAGAGCTTATCACACCGATCATCATGTGGTGTCTTGGCATGACGAACTGTCGCAATGGTGCATACTCAGGAAGAACACTTATACCTTGAAATTATAGTAAAGGATCATCTCATAATGCTACCGTCGTACTAAGCAAAATAGGATGCATAAAAGATAAACAACACATGCAATCAAAATATGTGACATGATATGGCCATCATCATCTTGTGCCTTTGATCTCCATCTCCAAAGTACCGTCATGATCTCCATCGTCACCAGCATGACACCATGATCTCCATCATCTTGATCTTTATCAACATGTTGTGACATGGTCGTCTCGCCAACTATTGCTTTTGCAACTATTGCTATCACATAGCGATAAAGTAAAGCAATTATATGGCGCTTGCATCTTATGCAATAAAGAGACAACCATAAGGCTCCTGCCAGTTGCAGATAACTTTAACAAAACATGATCATCTTATACAACAATTTATATCTCATCACATCTTGACCATATCACATCACAACATGCCTTGCAAAAACAAGTTAGACATCCTCTACTTTGTTGTTGCAAGTTTTACGTGGCTGCTACGGGCTTAGCAAGAACCGTTCTTACCTACAGCATAAAAACCACAATGTGGTATAGTGATTGCTTTTTGATCTTCAGAAAGAACCCTGTTCATTGAATCCAATTCAACTAAAGTTGGAGGAACAGACACCCGCCAGCCACCTGTGTGCAAAGCATGTCGGTAGAACCAGTCTCATGAACACGGTCATGTAATGTCGGTCCGTGCCGCTTCATCCAGCAATACCGCCGAATCAAGAAACAACTAGTGGTAGCAAGCAATATGTATATACCCACGCCCACAACTCCTTTGTGTTCTACTCGTGCATATAACATCTACGCGTAGACCTGGCTCGGATGCCACTATTGGGGAACGCAGTATCTCAAAAAATTACCTACGATCACGCAAGATCTATCTAGGAGATGCATAGCAACAAGAGGGAAGAGTGTGCCTACGTACCCTCATAGACTGAAAGCGGAAGCGTTTAGTAACGCGGTTGATGTAGTCGAACGTCTTCGCGATCCAACCGATCCAAGTATAGAACGCACGGCACCTCCGTGTTCAGCACACGTTCAGCTCGATGACGTCCCTCGGGCTCTTGATCCAGTTGAGGCCGAAGGAGAGTTCCGTCGGCACGACGGCGTGGCGACGGTGATGATGAAGTTACCGGCGCAGGGCTTCGCCGAAGCACTACGACAATATGACCAAGGTGTGTAACTATGGAGGGGGGCACCACGCACGGCTAAGACAAATCTTGGAGTGCCTTTGGGGTGCCCCCTGCCCATGTATTTTAAGGAGGGAGGAGGAGGAGGCCGGCCTAGGAGGGGCGCGCCTATAGGGGGAGTCCAACTAGGATTCCCAATCCTAGTTGGAGTCCCCTTCCTTTTCCAAGAGGGGAGAGAGGGAAGGAGTAGGAGAGGGAGAAGGAAAGAGAGGGGGGGTGCCGCCCCTTTCCTAGTCCAATTCGGACTTGCCATGGGGGGCGCGTGGCCAACCCTTGAGGCCCTTCTCTCCTTTCCCGTATGGCCCATTAAGGCCCACTACTTCCCCCGGCGAATTACCATAACTCTCCGGTACTCCAAAAAATACCGGAATCACTCGGAACCTTTCAAATGTCCGAATATAGCCTTCCAATATATAGATCTTTACGTCTCGACCATTTCGAGACTCCTCGTCATGTACGTGGTCTCATCTGGGACTCCGAACAACCTTCAGTACATCAAATCCATAACTCATAATACAAATCATCATCGAACGTTAAGCGTGCGGACCCTACGGGTTCGAGAACTATGTAGACATGACCGAGACACATCTCCGGCCAATAAACAATAGCAGAACCTGGATGCTCATATTGCTCCTACATATTCTATGAAGATCTTTATCGGTCAAAACGCATAACAACATACGTTGTTCCCTTTATCATCGGTATGTTACTTGGCCGAGATTCGATCATCCGAATCATCATACCTAGTTCAATCTCGTTACCGGAAAGTCTCTTTACTCGTTCCGTAATGCAACATCCCGCAACTAACTCATTAGTCACATTTCTTGCAAGGCTTATACTGATGTGCATTACCGAGAGGGCCCAGAGATACCTCTCCGACAATCGGAGTGACAAATCCTAATCTCGATCTATGCCAACTCAACAAATACCATCGAAGACGCCTGTAGAGCATCTTTATAATCACCCAGTTACGTTGTGACGTTTGATAGCACACAAGGTGTTCCTCCGGTATTCGGGAGTTGCATAATCTCATAGTCAGAGGAACATGTATAAGTCATGATGAAAGCAATAGCAATAAAACTAAATGATCATTCATGCTAAGCTAATGGATGGGTCTTGTCCATCACATCATTCTCTAATGATGTGATCCCGTTCATCAAATGACAACACATGTCTATGGTCAGAAAACTTAACCATCTTTGATTAACGAGCTAGTCAAGTAGAGGCATACTAGGGACACTCTGTTTTGTCTATTTATTCACACATGTACTAAGTTTCCGGTTAATACAATTCTAGCATGAAAAATGAACATTTATCATGATATAAGGAAATATAAATAACAACTTTATTATTGCCTCGAGGGCACATTTCCTTCAGGAACGCGATTCATTACTTGCTCAACAAATCAGTTCCGCTCAGGTTGAATTCGTCCCACCATGTTTGAAATGCATTGGACGTGAATCTGCTAATTCTTCGCCTGAAAGTTCAAATGCTTCACTTGCTTCTAATTTTGCAATTGTTTCTGCTATCACTAATTACTCATCTGAGGATGCTGCTAGTATCACTGACCATGTAGGGTTGAAGGAATTGTATGTGACAGGCATGTACAAAAGCCTCAAAGGGCATCAGGCACTTTGTGATGTGCTTAAAAAGCAGATCCTCAACAGGAACCCTAGGAAAGAGGGTATTGCCTTTGAGAGGAAACTTGATGCTGATGGGACCTACTGGATACCTGAGGAGTATCCCAAAACCTCATGGGTTGCTGCAAAGGGACCTTCGGTGGATCCATCTACCTTATCTGGCTTTACATGTGAATCTTCATATTATTCTGATGAGTCATTTGACTCCAATTATAAACTGTTCAAAAATCAGAATGGTGAAGTATTTGCTAGATATGTTGGCACTAACTACAGGAACGGTCCCCCTATGAAGAAAATCTGGGTTCCCAAAAGGTGCCTTGAAAGACTTCAGGTGAATGTCATCATGACACCACCTGTGAAGAATAGGAACCCCAGATCAAATTCTTCATATGGACCAAAGTCTTCATATGGATCCAAGTCCACATATGTACCACATTCCTCACGTGGATCAAATTCCTCATATGAATCAAAGTCCTCATATGAATATCATCATGCTAACACTTATGTTTCGCAGGGAAGATCTAAGGGTTATGAATATGTGCATTATTCTTCAAATCATTATGTTCATAAGTCCTGAAGAATTTCTCTTCTTATTCATATGCTTACTCTAACCCCTCTCATGTGAAACAAAGTGGATTGGCTTCAATGCCACCTTTCTTTTATGGAGCTCACAGAATGATGAACTCTTTGTCACCCCTCCAGATGTGGGTGGTGAAGAAAAAGAACTAATCTCTTATGTAGGGTCAGGTCTCCAGACGAACTTAAACGTTTGAAGAATTTGCTGGAGACCTGAATATGCTTGAAAGGACGCAAGCTAATCATGAAGAAATGAACCTTCATTTCTCTCGTCCTCATACTGATTTACTTGTTCTCTTGCTTGATGAAGTTGATGTCATATTCTTCACTGATGAAGTATATGAGTTTGTAAGTTGCACTAATTCATCTGCAGGATGATCAACCCAAAGCCACTGAGTGGGTCCTCGACAATGGATGTTCAAATCACATGAGTAGTGACAGGAACTTATTGATGGACACTGCTTTATATCCATCGCATCTGAAGCATATCACCTATGATGATAAAGGCAAAAGCAAGGTATTGGGTCTAGGTAAGGTTGTGATCTCAGAGGATCGACACATGGACAAAGTCATGCTTGTCGAGTCCTTAGGGTTCAACCTCATGTCTGTCTCAATACTTTGTGATCTTGATATGGTTGTTGTCTTTGGCAAGTATCGTTGTGTTGTGATCATGGAAGCCGACAATTCCAAAGTCTTTGAAGGCTTTAGGAGAGGAGATCTGTATATTGTTGATTTCTCTACAGGTCCACAACCTGCTACATGTCTACTTGCAAAAGCTTCAGAAGGCTGGCTATGGCATCGACGACTTGGTCATGCTGGCATGACACTACAAAAAGAATACACTTCCATGATGATACGTGTTTGTCACAATAGGTCGCTTTTTTTGTCATGCATGTACATCCATGACAAATTTATGACAGAATCAAGATAGTCATACCTGTGTTGTCGTAGAAGTGTTCCATGACATTACCAAAATTGTCATCACGGAAGTGTCCACTTCCATGCCGATAAATCGCGCGTCACAGAAGTGCTTTCGTCAAGGGTGACCAACACGTGGCATCCACCGTAACGGAACGCCGTTAAGCTATCGGGTCGGGTTTTGGATCTGATAACCTGTTAACAGCCCCGACCAATGGGGATTTTCCACGTGTAAAATCATCATTGGCTAGAGGAAACACATGTCGGCTCATCGTTGGGACAGATGTCATCCACTCATTGGACAGAAGGCGCCTATGATACGTCGACATGTGGCACGGCCCAACAAGTTTAAATGGGCCGGCCCAACTAAAGGCCCACAAGATTTTGCGGACCATAATGGGTCGGCCCAGCTAAAGGCCCACGAGATTTTGCGGACCATAATGGGCTGGCCCAGCTAAAGGCCCACAAGATTTCGCGGGCCATAATGGGCCGGCCCAGGTAAAGGCCCACAAGATTTTCGTGTGCCATAATAGGCCGGCCCAGGTAAAGGCCCACGGTGACTCTAGCCCATAATGAACAGTAATTTTCTTTATACCCGTTAACGGCCCGTGATTTACATGGGCCGTTTCCAGCCCGTGTTAGCTTTCGGCCTATTGACGGCCCATACGTTCTTGGGCTCCTTTTCGGCCCTTGATTACTTCCGGCCCATTACTGGCCTGTTCCCCTAATGGGCCAAATTCGGCCCATGCCAAGAGTCGGCCCGTTACTGGCCTGTTCCACTAATGGCCCAAATTCGGCCCATGGCAAGAGTCGGCCCGTTACTGGCCTGTTACCCTAATGGGCCAAATTCGGCCCATGGCAAGAGTCGGCCCGTTTCTGGCCTGTTAACCCGTTGCGCCTTTTCCAGCCCGTCCTATATTCTGGCCCATTAACGACCCGTTATGCCTGTGACAGAATTAAGCCTTTGCTATCCTACGACCTGTTAACGTCCTGTTACCGTGCTGGGCCGATACCAATTACGCCCGATTATGGCCCATGTAGACCCATTTATCCGACGGCCCGAGGCCCACTGATTACAGGACCATTTATCGACGGCCCATAGGAGACCCATGGATCCTACGGCCCGTATATGGCACATGGTAGTTGCGGCCACTAGCAAACCAGGGAAAAAGAAGACTAGGAAATAAATAAGGCCGAAACTAATGCTAGGCTATTAAGGTGATTGCACAGATTACATCCACTCGACATCAAAGATCACCACCAGTGCAAATATAGGGAACACCCTACACTATACAAAAATGGCTTGCTATTTTCTTCAAGCGGTGGCTGCACGTTAAGAATAAATTTTGTATCGCACCAAAAAAAATTACAACTATATAACAAAAGGAAGGTTGGCATAAAACTTAATAGTCTAGCAGATAAATGCACCACCAGAAGTTCAGAAGCTCAGTTCATTTGACCTGACTGTTACATTTTCATGCTGTATTGTCCGATGGAGCACCATAACCCTCGCCTTCATTTCCCCTAGGCTCCTGAACAACATAGCAAATGTCTGATAGTCTGGTTTCAAAACCATGCATATCTTGACGACATTGAGCAATGTTTCTCCTTGTTTCACAAAGGGTCTCTGTTAGGGAATGGACTTGTGTCTGCAGCGTAGATATAACATTGCTTTGAGCTTGCATATCTTGATCATGAGGCAGTTTGGACGATGTTGCCTTAACAACCAACCCACTATTACGTAGGAACATGCTTTGGGCACTGTTAGTGGACAGGTACTGACCCACTACAGCAAGAGGTGACATTGCGGTTATAGTTGCCTCGCCACCTGTAGAAGGTGGCTGTTCCACCATTTGTCCCATAGCTCGCTGAAAAGTTGAGGCTTTACATTAGTAGTACCAGAACAGAAGATATTAAGGAGGCAGCAAAACCAAACAAAATAGCTTTGGTCTATATACAGAACTTATTGTGGTGAACCCATGTAAAATATTAGTTGTATTTTATTGCAAAGTACATAATAAAACCAGGTTCCAAACATATGACCATGTACCATCGCTAATGTATTGTCTATTTCTTCACATTGTATTGAGGGCTAAGGATAAAGAGACGAAGTTTATAATACGGTAATCATAGTATGACGTCAGTCATATCACAAAACAACTGAGAACAGACAAACAGGCAATTGTAACGTTGTGTGGGCAAGTCCAACACGAAACTAGATTACGGGTCAAGATCAAAGGAACATCACTTCTCTCTTTTAAACCTTGTAAGGTGCAATGATACGGTAAGACCATTGTGTATAAAATTGAAAAGAGTAATAGACATTGGCTGCAAACCATGCAGTTCAAGGCACAAGTCAGAGTAAGTAGTAGTTAAAAGGCATGAGGATTAAGGACTTACAACAGCGGCTTTGACTGGTGTAGTCATGCCCTTCTTCTTGCTGGTGTGACAGTCCTTGAAGATTTCCACAACATTTGGTTCAGGTACTTTTTGGTCCTTGCGAGCTTTCCTCTACATTTGGAGCAAGTTAATATAGATCTGATAATATGGTACAACGAAAAGAGTGAAACGGCAACTAATTACAAGAGCCTCGCAGTGTGCAATATAGCTATGAGATCCTGTCGTCTGTTGGAATTTCACTTTTGTACGGTTGGCCTTGTTCTTTGAACAGTTCACCTACAAGAAGATATATTTTTGTGGCACATGCGTAAATAGGACTTCAACATGTGATCTGATGACATATATATAATGTACCTGATACTTTGGATCGGACCAATGTTTAACGAGGCCTCTCCAGTCTTCATCAGATATATTTTCCACTGGAGATGTTTGGGCAAGTTCACTATCAGCCTTGCCTTCAAAGTGAGTTTTCCTCAAGTTATACTGATACTGTCGCAGAGCAGACTTGAAAATATGGGTGCAAGCTTGTCTGGTTGCATCATCTTGGCTATCCAACTTGAACCTCATCTGTTGAAAATTATGGGAGTCTCATTATCAGCAACCTAGAAAGTATTGGACAGAGCAAGACGATATTACTAGTTTCCATACATAACCATACTTACAGATAAATGGTCGAGGAAGATGTTGAACTGGGTTTCGTCTTTGTCATTTCTGTACTGAATCCATGTTGGGAGGATATGTACATGACACCTAACAGCAACCGCTGCCTCTGATACTAACTTGGCTGACTCTGTAGCATCACGTGGCCTTTTTAAACCTGCCTCAAAACGGATCTCCATTCTTCCTCCTCTAGATTTAGTTAACCTATCGAGCATTATCCCTGATGTTTGTTTCCTCTTGCGCCTAGGTGCTAGTCCAACAACAAACATAGGAAGTGTTAGTGTACATCAAACTGTGAGACTACATATAAAGAAGCATGCAACTGTAACTTGACTCCGGCAACTACCTTCTTGCTGTTGAAGCTCACAAGGTTCATCTGATATTGCCAACTCGTCTTGTGTCAAGAGTGCTTGGGAAGTAGTGTCAGGTGGCAAGGGAGCTTGGGAACGTGCTGCTAGCTTAGTTGACGCACGAGTACGTCGTGCAGCTAGTAGTACTGTGGTAAGTGTTGCAAGAACTAGGGCTTTCTCTGCTTGTTTGGTGGCAGCTATTTGTTTATGTTTGTCTTTTTTTGCAACTCGTGTAGCATGGGATGCCGTGTTTGTAGAATTTTCTGCTGGACTTTGACCTTCTATTGCACCATCAGTACCAGCAGAATCTGCAGGATTCATCCGCTTCTCATTCCCTGCCATTCTATGTTTCTTCCTCTTTCTCTGTGCCATGTTAAGTCAAGCCGACAAGAAAAACGAATAACAATTTAGTTCTTTAGAACAAATTGATGCATGATGCAGACGAACTGAACTTTGATGTTAGACAACCACATGATAGGAGGATGTAATATGTATGAAAAACGGGATGGAAGAGATGACCAGAACTATGATGTGTAAACTAAGAAGAAGACATTTGACCAAATTAGAAGCAATGCAATGGAAGGTAGACACCATATGAAAGATGCTACAAATATCGCTCTGCCAAGTGAACAATGTCTCATCATAAATGGCGTTTAAACAAATGTGAAGCAGTATAAGAAATAAATCATATGCAAGATGCAAACAACATAAAACTACCATGTTAGAGGTCTCTCGTCATTAGTGCCATTGCATATTCACAGCATTGCATATTCACAGCTTATGATGTGTAAACTAAGGAGAAGGCGTTTCAACAAATTAGAAGCAATGAAAGGTAGACACCATATGAAAGATGCAACGAATATCACTCTACCAAGTTCAAACTGTCTCGTCATAAGTGCCATTTCAACAAATTAGTAATACAAGCTAGAAAATAATGTGAGATGTAACCTATATCACACTCCAAAGTCAAACGTGTCTTATGATAAGTGATTGTTGCAGGTTACACAATAGTAGTAATTTGATGTAAGAACATGGTGTGATAGACAGATATTGTATGTTCTAGAAACAGGAACACGTGTCTTATTCAAGTATAATGTGTAAAGTAAGCAGATGGGATTCAACAAAATTAGAAGCAATACAAGCTAGACATCACACATAACATGCAACCACATATACCAGTGCCAAGTTAGAGGGAGCACCGGTGATGCTGCACTAGGGGAGACGTGCTCATCATAAACACAGCTTTGTTGAGTGTATATGCTTGTGTTGTCTTGGAAATCATCTTGGGGGTGTGGAGGAGTAGAAACTGTAGAGGCCCTCCGTTCGGAAGGAGCACCTTTATCCGCTGCCTTGCTAACTTCCTTCCGCTTTATTGATTTTGAATTGTCAAGTAAAACCGACAAGAAAAAGCAATAAAATTCTCTCTTCAGAACTCATTCATGCATGATACTGACAATCACTACTTTGATGTAAGGCAAACACATGATACTAGGATGGAATATGTACGAAAAATAGGACGGCATGGCATGTTCACAACTGTTTGTGTAAACTAAGCAGAAACCATTCCAGCAAATAAGAAGCAATGCAAGCTAGACACCACATGAAAGATACAACCAATATGACTCTGCCAAGTTAAAATCCCATCATAAATGGAATTTCAACAAATTAGAAGCAGCGCATGCTATAAATCATATGAAAGATGCAACTAATATCGCACTGCATATACTAAAGGTGTCTCGTCATGTTGATTGATGCGGGATACAAAAAAACAATAGTTTTATGCAAGGACATGCTTAATAGACAGATGTACTATGTACTAAATACAGGAAGGCATGTCACATTAATAGGTATAATATATAAGCTAAGAAGACTAGCACATGAAGTTTAACCAGATTGGAAGAATTACAATCTAGACACCATATGCAACATGCAACCACATATCACGCTGCCAAGTTAGAGCAAGCACCTGCGATGCTAGTGTAGGGGAAATGATGTAATCAACTACAGAGCTACGTTCACTATCTTCATCTAGCATTTCTGTTTCTTGAGAATCATGTCGGGAGGCTGACGCTGCATTCTTTAAATGAGGAGTAGTCCCCTTGCCTGCCTGCCTCGTCATAAGTGATTGATGAGGGATACACAAGAACATTAGTTTGATGTAAGAACATGGTTAATACACAAATGTACTAGTATGTACCAAAAACAGAAAGGCATGTCATATTCAAAGGTATAATGTATAAGCTAAGCAAATGCAATTTAACCAAATTGGAAGCAATACAAGCTAGACATCCGGCTGGAGTGGTGAGCATGATCATCTAGGACCTGAGAGCCTGGTGGGAGGCAGTATGCTTCGCCACTATCGCAGCTTTTTAGTTGGCTTCCAGGTGATGCCTATCATTGCTGGGCTTGTCACTGGCTCGGCTAGTGCTCTGACTAGCTATTTGTCTTCTGGTGCTCACGGGATGGTGGTTCATGTAAAAAAATATCTTTCCTTATCTTACCGACTTTGGCCTTTCAAATACAAGCTAGACACCATATGGAACATGCAACCACATAAGACGCCGTGAAGTTAAAGCAAGCACCTGGGATGGTGGTTCATTGCGAGCGAGGTCATCAACTCCAGAGCTACGTTCCCTGTCTCCATCTGCTAACACTACACCCTTTAAAGCGTTGAAACGTGTCTTGCCTAGCCGCACACCAAACCGGAGCGACTTATCTCTTTTCTTTTTGGCTTCTCTCATGGCAGCAGAGTCTGAAATACCCTTGCATAAAAACACAACAGTGAGACTAAGGGTGAAGTGTGTGCAGAACTAGTGCACTGTAAAAGTAGCAGATAGCAGGTGGCTGAAAAATAAATGACAGGAGACATATGATAGCTCTACAACATTGCATGGCAAACAAAATTAGATTCTACTCTGTATGATTTTGTAATATATGAGCACAAGAAATGCAGGTACTCCTCCAACACACCACCACATGTGGTCATATCTAAGATAATAGTCGACTGAAAATAAATAGGTTAGTCGAATTTTTTAATGAACCGTACGATCTATAAGGAACGGGCAGATGGCCTTCGTCTACCTCCCGCTAGTCACTGTTGACGATCTTTCTTGAACCGCCAGCGACCACCGGCCCAGACCCCTGCCTCCGCCGCCCCGCCCTCCCATCGACCTCACACCACCGCCGTGCTTGGCAGCGCCCCCAGGCCATCCCTTTAATCCTGGCCGACCTCCAGATCGGGCGCCAGTAGCTCTAGGCCGCACACGCCCCTAAGATAAACACCAAGGCGCTGCTTCCCCGGCATAATAGGCGTACTAGCGCCTGTTACACCGGGGAATGCTTCCGTTAATTGGGAATCAAGTGGCCAGAAATTGAAATTCAGGGGGGCGACGGACCTCTAGCTAAGGTGAAATGGTATATGAGGAGAAACCTTGTGCATCACGAGTTACTAGGAACATCTAGTATCAAGAAGAAGAGGTCAACTAGTGTCTTCTGTGGGATGAATATCGTGCAAGCAGAGACGTAAGATTTGCACGAATAAGGGAAGAGGAGCACCTTTTTCGGTTGCCGGTGTGGTCACCTCCACAAGTCGCGCCGATTTTCTTCTTTTTACCGGGGAAACCAATATTCTGGAGGGTGCAGGCTTGAACGAACCCATGGCCAAATTGTTGACTGTGTTGCCGTGGCCATATGTCGGTGGAGGGGAAGCAGATCCGAGGCAGCGAAGGACGGCGTAGCAGGAACAGCTCCGTTGCGGTGGAGGGTGGTGAAGTTGGAGCGGCAGCGGTGAGGCGCAGGACGACGTGGTTTAACTGGCTCGGGTACGGATGGCTCGGCCTCGTCTTCAACTACTAGCCATGGAGGGCGTTGCGGTTGAGGTTGCGGTGGACGACGACGTCGGGGTATCGGCTCCGGCGTGATGGAGGAAGGCGGCGGTTGATGGGTGGGATGGGGTGGCGGACGGAGGACGCCGGGGTTTCGCGGCTGGTGGAGAGGTAGTTTTGGCGCCCATGGAGTACGAATGGGGAATCGGACGGGTGGGGGGAATCATGTTTCGGTCTGGGACGCGCTTGTTTTTGGCTTTTCTGAATAGAAATGGGACGCGCTTGTTTGAAATTTGGGGAAAGTACAAACTTTGCCCCCCTCTTAAATTTTGGACCTACTGCGGGTCGGGGGTAGGATGGTAATCCCAGGTGTCCCAAATAGTGGGCGGGAGCGATTTCGGCCGCGTGCATGTGTGCTTAGGCGACCATTGTGTATGAATGTTTTTCGAATGCGGTTGCTTGGCGTCTAGATGAAGCTACAAACCTACCCCGGTTTAGACCTTTGGACGTCGGGCCGGTAGGTTTCACGAGTCGGAGTTATTAGAAAAGTAATTTCCTTGTACTACCAAACATTGGTCTCACGCGGTTTCGGGCGAGTAGAGGCTCTTTTGGCGCTTCGTTCGAAATTTTGAAACACAAGCACTCACGTTTAGAGTACTCTTGAACTATGAGGATTGACCTAAATATACAACGTTATATTTGACCTTGTATGTTTGAAAACCTCATTAAAATCCGCTTCTTTTTGAAATTTTGACACTTGAAAATCCTATAACTACGATTATTTTGGAATGGAGGAGCTAAATTTGAATCTATTTTGTACACAACTACATATGCTATTATGTACAAATCAGAGCAAAGATTGGTGCCCCCATAATTTAGGTATGGCTTACAAATGCCATGATATCAAATTCAAATAATTGAATGGACTTCATGTTGAATTCGATTTTTTTAAACCACCTTAAGTTGAATTCAAATGTATGCTAGTTCATAGGTAGTAGCTATTTATAATGTCCATTGTGTAACTTTCATATGTATAATGTGCTTTACACACACAACATGAACTATACTCACGTTTATATTCGATTGCTAAAGCGATGCATTGTCTGGAGTTCAAAATACTAACTATGTGGATCAATTGTGTCGAATAATAACATAGACATGCTCAAATTCAATAGAATCTAGATGTCCGATGGATCAATGACCGCTCCTTATGCGAATTGCAAATATCATGATCCCATCCTAATATTTGGATACAATCTATATCTTTAATCAATGTGTAGAGCAGTCTTTTATGTGTAGTTTCACTCTCCGTCGGTGGTCTCTCACACATGCTCACACACTCTCTCCCGAGGTGTCTTTCTCGCACACATGCTCTAGATATAACCCTCCCTCCCTCTCGTAACCATTTACAACTGTTTTCACTAACCTTTATCACAAGCACTCTTCCTCTCGCAAACATACACACGCACAATCCTCATCGACCCTTTCTATATACATGGACCTGCCTACGTGTCTCATGTACGCACATTATCTTTACGCCTATCTCTCACGCATTGTCTCACACCTCTCTTCCTAATCGACGAGTATGATTCTAGCAGAGCATTCTGTAGGATGCCCCTTAAAGTTAGGTTGGATGAATAGTAATATCAGAGATAAAGGGGTTACCTTAGTCCGAGAACCTAGGGTTACAAATCCTAGCCGGCTTTGTCAGTGGACACAGAGTCCTTCACAATTCTGCTATGTTTGTCTTGTACGACTAGTCATCCATGAGTCTTCCTAAATGCATCACGGGCCGACCAATGTGGCGTAGGACGGAACAGAACGAAGGGCCTCACCTCGACCCACCGGACCTCACGCGGTGACACACCCTCTGCCCCCACGTCTCATTATCTTCTCACACCCACACATACCAACACAAACACCACACACACAGAAAATTTCTCCTGGTGCCTCTATTCCCTCCCCCCTTGCATATACACACTCAAGGGAATGGAATCTCTTGTCGTGATGTCATATTCGTCTCTCTCTCTCTCTAGACCACTCTCATTTCTCGTGCTATCTCTCCCATGCCCCCCCCGTCGGCCCCTCTATCCATGCCTCTCTCGAATACATAATACACACATACCTCTCTAGGCCCCGCCAAATGCATCAACTACACATTCACACATGTTACATCACGTACCCCATTGATCTAAAAAGCCCTCTCTTCACGTTTATTTCGCATACAACATTTCTTTTGAATAAAGTGTGGCCCAAAAATTATTTTAAAGTTTCTACATATATACAACATTACAAAGTTACATGGAGGAGTATGAACGCTAATTTGCAGTGCATGGTGCCCACAATGATATTTATTCCGCACTATGAATTTGTATATTTTTATACTATATACAAAGTTAGTCATAATAAAGAGAAATGAAGAGCATCTCTCTCTCCATCGCATACCCCCCTGTACGCCCCTTTCACGTATGCACACAAAACTATCTCCAGGTCCTCTAAAAGTAAGCCCCCGGAAAATTCACGCATGTTTCATCTTTCTCTCGCGATGTATGCAATGACGATCATTGTATTTGAAGCGAAAGCACGATACGTACATTGGACTTCAGAATCCACTCATTACTGTCACCATTTACGTTTAGTGGTTATTATGCAGTCACGGGCTCATTGTACAACTCTGTATTTGCTCATGACATGACTAGTTGACCAGTTAAACGCTCCATGTGGCACCTCTAGTGTTGCATCACATTATCTCACTACCATCGTGCCCACCTGTCGACTTGTATCTACTCTACATCTACACTCTTATAAAATACATAAAATACACTCTTATAAAAACAGAGTTGGTGATGATGGTGTGCCTGGCATCCTGCAATATAGGCCGTCCAATTTATATCTAACGGATAGGAAAGAAACTATGTCAATTTTGCAAAAAGGTACCCACACACCTCTCCCCATTTGCAAATAAGGCCTTCCCTCATTCATCCTTTTCTCTCACAAGATAAACAAGTCATACAAATGCATCTTGATGTTACATGCAACACACGAGCATCTTGCTAGTAAGAATGAAAACAAACGACAAAAAAATATTTGGACGGTGGTTCGAAGTCATGACCGCGGGCACAGCGGACAAGGTGGCCTTGTATTGGTATGTTGAGCCGTCTGTTTTAACACACAGGAGCTGGTGTGGTGATTATACACACACGCACGCATGCACATGAACTGCATCCACGCAACACTCACACGTACACACGCAGCCACGCACGCATGCACGCAACACTCACACGCATGCACGCACGCATGCATGCACACACCAGTACACCACACGACCAACACACACTCTCACGCTCAAGTGCTGAACCTACACGTGCATGCGCACACATCAGGCCCTGACAGACACATACACAACCAGGTGATTCCCACACACGGGTTGGAGCCTTGTCGCGCCTACGTAAATTTGTGTTTATCTGACCTTTTGCCTATGCAAACTGAACGTGGTCAATTTAACTAGTCAACATGGCGCCACACAGACTATTTGGCCGGTCAACAGAGTGCAATCCGATGCTGAGCTGTGAGTAAGTGACCGTATAATCACCGCAAAACGTATATAGTGACCGTAATCAGCATATTCTGAAGTTCGGTGACCGTATTACGCTTTTCTCTCTGTAGGCCCTCCAAAACTACATCTCTACACGTTCTCGCATGTTACATCTAACAACTATGCAATACAACACTACTACTACACTCTAACACAATAAATCATATGTGTTTTTAGTTTTACTAGATATCATATTGTTACTTATAATTATTCAGTTTGCATACATTAAAATTGCCTTTGAAATGTATGGCTAGTATCATCTACCACGCGGGAAAAATCCCGCCCTTTCCTGTTTAATCCGTTTGTATCGATGGATCGTGCGAAACAGCAAAACTATAGTACTATACAGTACAAGTGACAATTCACTGGGCCGTCGTGTCGTCTACTCCTCCATCGTAAGAGTGGAGCGCTCGCTTTCATAAATCTTCTAGTCCCTCTCGCCAACATGTGGGACATCAAGCTACCGGGTCCACGTGCCATACTAGAGTACAGTGCAGAGCAGCCGGGGTGAAACACCCCAGTCATGGCGCCGGCGTAGTAATGAGCAATGAGGCGTCAAATCACAAAGTTGCACCTTTCCCGTAGTTAAGTTGGAGGGACGAAGCAACCATCATTTCACTCGTTGCTGAATCCGCTTCTCCCTCATCTTCTTCAACTTAACCATGTGTTGCTTCTGGCGTTGTTCTGCCTCATGTGGGACACGGATCGGCTTGGTAAAGCACTGACACGTGGGACCGCATGTTAGCAAACCGCCAGGACAACGTCCTCCGAAAATAAGAAGCCTAATCCTAGACTTACAAAGGGCTACGTAGCTGCTACGTATACTTTCCATCTAATCTATATATGCCCCCCTGATTTTCAGGTGGGGTGGGCCTAATCCTCTCCTTTAATCCAATCAAATAGTCCCACATCACATCAGTTCGTAACTTTACGTAAACCATTACATGGATGTAGCATTGCTCAAATAAGAAACCTCCCCCGCCATCCGCGCGGAAAAATCACCTCCTTTTTACTAATCTCGATTCTATAATTTTTTAGATCAATATAATTGAGATTTGTATAGATAGCACACAGGAGCAAAACCAAGTGGTATGGTTAAGGGCATCCACAATGTGTAGCCAAATGTGAAAATAGCTTTGGCATCATGGGAACCATTGTGGACGGTGTTGCCAAAGCCAAAAAGATGGAACCAAAGCTCCTTGATTGATTGATTGAAGGAATAGAAAAATGCAATGTCTCTCCTCTTTCTCCCATGCTTGGATGCATGTAGTACAATATAGAGCATAGAGTCTACTCCCCTGTCCCTTCTATCACAAATCACAAAGCAGTGAGGCGTCAAATCACAAAAGCACAGACGAAGAAACCATCATTTCACTCTTCGCTGACTCCGCTTCTCCATCATCTTCTTCGAGAAGCCATCTCACCGCATTAGTTATAGTAGTACTAGTAAAGGACTTCCTGGATGCAAATAAGGCGGTTGTCTCGGCTTGCAGGCGGCACTTGCGAATGACTTACCATGGTCTCCCTCAATGGTGTTCTCCGTCAAACGCACTTCACCAAACCACCAAAAAAAAATCATCGACGTCACCGCAATGGGGAAGGAAGTCAAATATAGTTATTACCTCCATTTTTTTGTACACAAGGCCAGTATATCAAAATTACAATTTGCAAAGGGCCACTAACACTAATCGAGGCAAAATTGATGGGGTTAACAACCAAGGATATTAATATCCCCTGCATGCATGCGGAAGTGAGAAGGTTGGTTTGCATGGCGCTGCATTAATCAAGCGATGAGGAGTGAGATCGTTAGCTCTTTGGTCTTTGGAGAAAAAATACGCATTAATTGACACGTGAAACGAGGATTTGTATCGATTAAATCCCGCGAAGGAAAACCCACCCTTTCTTTTTTAACACTAGTACTCCTAGTACGTACGTACTTATCCTGTTTGGGTCTAGGCCTTGCATTGCCAAACTTCGCCAAACATTTTTTCCAAGCTTGCCTAAAGTTTTCAAAATGAGAAGGAGGTACACTTGCGCATGGCTATCGCGGTCGCACCGCACCCTCACACGGTCGCTCCTGCACGCCGCGGTCGCACCGCACCCTCACACGGTCGCTCCTGCACGCCGCAAACCCAACCAAGGGAACGCACCCTCACTGACACGTGCTGTCGCATGTGAAAACACCAAACTCAGCCATCCTATCGCTGACACATAATTTTCGTTCATAGAGTATGTTTATCCAACCGCATGTTGGGGAGTATCCGTACGGCCCGTGCGGTGGTCTGTTGGGGAAGAAGAAGAGGTGAGGAAGAAGGAAAGAAGGGTTAGGAGACGTAGGATATTCATCCAACTACCTGAAATGGTAGACTGACCCAAGTCAGGCGACTTGCATAATAAATATATGTTTTGACACAGCAAAAGATCCATAAAAACGACAACATAAAGAAAAACTATCACTGCTCGCGGAAAGAGACGACCTCGTCATCTTTGGCTGCCGGCGCGAACCAGTTGTCGCTGCCGACGTGTGTCTCCGCACCGTGGTTGTCCTCGGCCTCCAGCTACTCGTTCAAGCGGAGCGTGCGGGCGCTCTGCATGGACGAGAGCACAACCTGGTTCAAGTCGAGGACGTCCGGTTCCGCCTGCAGGAGGGCCTCGATGGCAGCGGCATCCGCGCGCTCCGCGTCGAGTCGAGCCTCCACCGCCTGGTTCAAGTCCAGGACGTCCGGTTCCGCCTGCAGGAGGGCATCGATGAGAGCGGCATCCGCGCGCTCTGCGTCGAGTCGAGCCTCTGCCGCCCGGTTCAAGTCCAGGACATCCGGTTCCGCCTGCAGGAGGGCCTCGATGGCAGCGGCATCCGCGCGCTCCGCCTCAAGTTGAGCCTCCGCCGCCCGGTTCACATCCACGACATCCAGTTCCTCCTGCAGGAGAGCCTCGATGGCAGCGGCATGCGCGCGCTCCGCGTCGAGTTGAGCCTCTGCCTCCCGGTCCTCCTTTAGTATCGCCATGTTGAACCGCTGGTCCGCCTGCACCATGGGGGACTAGGACGCCGGCACGAAGTCGACGTCCATCATCTCATACCCATCGGGGGCCTTCTGCGGCGCGACCTCCGCCATGAACATTGGATCGGCTTCCTCCTCCTTGTAGCTTGGCTCCAGAGAACTCGGGGATTGGCCCGCCGCAAAGCGAGCTTGGGAACGGAGGTCTGTGGCGCCGACCGCCGCCGCGATTTCTGCGCGGCGCTCCGGCGTCAGCATCTTGTAGTAAGTGATCTTGCGGCGCACCATGGCTTTCCGGGGAACTAGGGGACGCTTGATGCGTGCTAGGGGATCGAAAGGTGGGGGAATGGGCTGGAGATTTGGTGTGGTTTTAGGACAGTGGCTGGCGTAGGCCGAGCAGCGAAGGTTCTAGTGTGAATAGTGGTTCCGGTGACGACTGGTCAATTAGTTTTGATTGTACATCGCTCTTGTCGCATTCGCATTGCAGCCCGACATGCTGGACCCTCCATGTCGCTCACCGAGTGGAACGCGCTTCGTCTTGCATTTTCGCTCGCTTGTGGGACCGTAGTTGAGAGAAAACCGACGTCCCTCCCCCTCCCCCGCCCGTGTCATTTATTATACCACCACTCCCTCCGATTTATGCGGAGTAAATAAAAACAGAGGGAGTATACTACGGATGAGGATCCCCTGACGTGGCCGAACCCATTGAGTAACTGACATGCGGGGCCTAGCAAGCATGGGGTCCTCCAGTAAGTGACCGAAAGGGAGGGTAAGGCAGGGATACCTACGTCAGAGGATCCACTTCCACTATACTACTTTGACCAAATGTTAGAGTAATAATATATGATATGCAACTTACACAAATGTTAGAGTAATAATATATGATATGCAACTTACACAAAGCATATAGGGTCTAATGCGTTTTTCGAGGCTAACTTTGACCAAATGTTAGAGTAATAATATATGACATGCAACTTACACAAAGGATACGGTCAAATTCGTATGTGAAAGGAGTTTCCAATGATATAATTTTCACATTATACATCTCATGTACTATTAATCTTGTCAATAGTCAAATTGGAAACCATCTCGAGTACAAATCTAGGAGTACGTATGAATCTAACAATATTGATTGGGCGTTGTTGAATGTTGATACCTTTTTGATCAAAGTAGATATACTTTGACTACACATGAAACTTATATGTAAACTAGAAAGGATAGGAGGGAGTATATTGTACGTTCAAAAACGAAACGAACATTGAATACCCTTTATATATGATTTGCGGAAGCTATGATCAGCGGTTCAAAATTTTGAATCCGCCTTAGGTATCACGTGCCCCCACTCGTTCCCTCTCGATTTCATCTCGGGGTCCGGAGATCTATTGAAAGAGGACTAGGGTGGGTACATGCGAATGATACTTGGCGGAATGTTCAAATGAGCCATGCGGGAGGATGGACTCGACTGGAGGACGACATGATCGATGGAGAAGAGGGTTGGAGAGGAATGAGAAATAAGCAAATGCCACATGATTATACTTGAACAGCTCAAATAAACAATAAGTTGTCTCGCTTGGCCTACATAGTGAAAGGCTTAATGCGCAACGCGGAGCACTGACGCTCGAATATGGCCGGGAAAATAGGGAAACAGACATGTGGGGTACACCCGTCGGGATGACGTAGCGCAGACTAGTCCAATGGAGGAGCTGGCCCATGACCTCCTCGCCACCGACAACCGTTCATGTGGGTCGTTGGGGCCAACAATGGGGCGCAGCTCCAGCACCGCCTCTGGACACGGCGAGCGTGGTGAGCGACACGCTCATATCGTCGCTAGACACGGTCGGTTTTAGTGTGCCGAGGGTGGCGTTAGTGCTGTGGCACGCCCAACGGTATGTTTGGTTTGTGCCCAAGGTTGCCCCATCAAAGCATTGGGTAGCCAAAATTTTGGTTGAGGTATTGGTTTCCCATGATTTGGCCGACATTGGCAAGAAAAATGAACTTGAGTTGCTAGAGTTCATTGGCATGCCAAAGAAATGGCAACCATCCAAACAAAGACCAATCTTTGGGTCATGACCAAAATTTTGGTTGAGGTATTGGTTGCCCATGATTTGGCCTACATTGGCAAGAAAAATGAACTAGAGTTGGCTAGAGTTCATTGGCATGCCAAAAAATGGCAACCATCCAAACAAAGACCAATCTTTTGGTCATGACCAAAATTTTGGCAAGGTGCACTTTGGCCACAATCCAAACACACCCCAACACCTGGCTCGTCGAGGATGTATGGGGCGCCGCGGCGCATCCGCAGAGTGGTGTAGCGCGGACAACTACATCCTCTGGACCTGAGACCATGCCGGGTCGTCTTGCTTTTCCAATGACATGCTGGGATCGCATGAGAGCAAAGGGCATCTCTAACGTTGCCACGACCGCAGCTGACTACCTTGGCACACCAAAACCCTCATCCCTCGCGCCGTCATGCGGTGCGTTCCCAGCCGGTGCCTGCTGCCCGCATTCATGCCGTCCGTTCGTATGCCGTCATTAAGAGGCTCGGTGCCCGCGGAACCAACTTCGGCGACTTAATGACGCACCCGGACGCTTGGCCTTACCGGAATGCGCTACTTAAAGCGGCAACGCCCAGCTAACCTCCACAACATAGCGCATCGTCCTCCTGCCTGGAACCATATCCACCATGACTGCAAGCGCGAACGCTCTGCCGGAGAGCTTGTCTTCGGGGATGGAGCTCGAGGTCGCCGCCCTCGCTCAAGTCGCCGCACAAGCGGTGGCCACGCTGGCGGCCGACGATGGGAGCACCGTCAGCCACGCATCCTACTTGCCGCCGTCCAACGTCCGGCACCGCCGAGGTCGGGGACTCCTCCGAGGATGAGTAGGGCATGGGAGGCGGCAGGGCATGGTGTGCCAACTGGCCGGTCCGTCTCCCGTGTTCTACTTTTCCTCGCCGGAGACCGCACCTTCACTTCACGGGTCTTGAACCCCGCCCCCGTACATGGAGATCACAAATGGACGACGTCGGTCGCCGTTGTAGAATAGGTTTAGGGTCGGGTTTCTTTTATTTTTTTGTCCTATAAAAGTTCGAAATGTAATGAAAATCTGTCGTGTTTGCATTAATCTCGGCTGGTGTATATGAACTTTCACAATAATATACATATTGTAGGAGAACTAGCAAGATGCCCGTGCGTTGCACGGAAGATCAAGATCTTGTGGGAGAAAAGGATGAATGAGGGAAAGCCTTATCTGCAAATGTGGAGAGGAGTGCGGGTAAATTGTCATAGTTTCCTTCCTATCCGTTAGATATAGATCGTACGGCATATATTGCAGGATCGGACACATCTTTCTACATCTACGGGAACCTACGAAAGGGTTAACGTAAATTGCCTCTCTCTCTCCTCCCCTGATTTTCATGGTGGTGGGCCCCTCCCTCCCCCCAATCTACAATCAACAGCTCACACATTTCACATTACGTTAATTACGTAACTGGGATTACGTAGGTGTAGCATTACTCGTCCTAAAAAACCCAACTAAGCCAACCTCCCAGCATATCGCGCGGGAAAAGACCCGGCCGCGCCGTTTTAGTTGGGATTACCGGATTACTAGTAGTAGTATCGATGGATCGCGCGAAGCAACAGATTTTTATTGAGGGGGCGAAGCACCTAGTTTAAAAGGAAAAAATGCAGTACACTCATAGCACTCCTATCGCGGTCGCATTGCACCCCACACACATTCGGTCTTGCACACGGCTCACGCAAACGGAACGTGCTTCGGCTTGCCTCTTCACTAACACGTGGGACTGCACTTGGAGAAACCGACCTTGCGCCAAACTCCCCCCGCCCACCGCGCGAAAATCCT
>NC_041382.1:163667206-163675748 GCF_002162155.2 Triticum dicoccoides
CCTCCACTCCATTCGCTCGGCCAAAGCTGCCCTTCCCGCCGCGCCGATACGTCGGCGCCGCGGTTCGGCGATCCTCTCGCTCCCATAGTACGCTCTTGTAGACTGTCGTCCTCTAGCCGCGCCGCCACCTCTGGCTACATTCTTGTGGAGGCGCACGGCGGTCAGCGCCGCCACCGCTGGCGACGTTCGTGTGAAGACGCACGGCGGTCAGCTTCTCCCACGGTATGCGCATTCTAGACTGAGGCCCCGTTCATGTCGGTATAGCACTGAATGTTAGCTGATAGACGCTGTTAATCTCACTGTTTGCCGAAGTAGTTTACTGTCAATATGCTCTGCTTAAGAAGCTTCCTTACCCTGTTCTACACTCAATCTGCTTAGCTGAGATGGCATGCCAAGGCCGATTAGTTGCTAAAATATCCTGCCATATATTTATTGTGACGTAGATTGCCATGGTCTAGTAGCCAATCTGTTAGCTGAAATAGCTCTACACCGTTTTATACTCGATCTTTGTTGCTGCAATGGCCTTCGATAGTTTGATGGTTGTGTGCTCGGCCTCATTGACTGCTGAAACAGCCTGCCATAATTTGGCACTCAAATCTATTTGCTGAATTAGCTTTACATATATTTCATTACTTAGATCTGCTCGTCCAAATATCTTGCCATAGCTTTAGGCATCGACCTAGGTCTTTTTTTTCTGGACTTCATAAAAAAGCATATATGTTTTTCCTGTAATATCTAGTAGAAGAACTAATTTGTATGTCTAACAGATGGACAGGACTTGGATAACTTCTGCTTGAAGATTCTCCGCTGCATATGTCGAGGGGGTTGAAAACTTCATGAACTTTATCAGAGCTAAGTACGGTGGTCCGAAATCAGATGTGCTCTGCCCGTGTAGCAGTTGTATGAATTAAGTTACAAGACCCCAGTCAACTGTGCAAAATCATCTATACTTGTATGGGATGTCGGTCACATATACTAGGTGGGTTCATCATGGTGAAACTATGAACGTCAATGTTATTGACTACGTGGAAGCAGCAGATCACCATCTTGATCTGCCCGATGCTCAGGTGGAAGAGGAGGAGGAGGTGGTGGTGGCGGAGCCAGTGAGTTTGACCAACATTGAAACAATACTACAAAATGCTCGTTGAGGGAATCCTGGATTAGGGGGTGTTCGGATAGCCGAACTATACCTTCAGCCGGACTCCTGGACTATGAAGATACAAGATTGAAGACTCCGTCCCGTGTCCGGAAGGGACTTTCCTTGGCGTGGAAGGCAAGCTTGGCGATACGGATGTTCAGATCTCCTACCATTGTAACCGACTCTATGTAACCCTAACCCTATCAGGTGTCTATATAAACCGGGGGGTTTTAGTCCGTAGAACAACATACACATCAACAATCATACCATAGGCTAGCTTCTAGGGTTTAGCCTCTCTGGTCTCATGGTAGATCTACTCTTGTACTACCCATATCATCAATATTAATCAAGCAGGACGTAGGGTTTTACCTCCATCGAGAGGGCCCGAACCTGGGTAAAACTTCGTGTCCCGTGCCTCATGTTACCATCCGGCCTAGACGCACAGTTCGGGACCCCCTACCCAAGATCCGCCGGTTTTGACACCGACATTGGTGCTTTCATTGAGAGTTCCTCCATGTCGTCGCCATCAGGAAGGATGCCTCGCCCCATCTTTAAAGACGGCACCGTTGCTAAGGGAGCTTTGGCTGTCGGCCAAACCCTCCGGCTAGGTGGTTTCCTTATGACCGCCTGTTCGGCTTCTGCACTGAGGATGACCTCTCGAGCCATCGAAAACAATCTTCATGTCAGTTCGGAACTTGACGAGCCGTTAGATCCAATGGAGCTTTCCTCCATAAACGAGCTCTTGGGTCGCTTCGCCGCCCTGGGAGTCGCTACGGATTATGACCAGATCGGGCCTAAAACCGATCTGAGAGAGATTAACTCTCCCCAAGTCACCCACCACGTTTCCGTGGTAGAGGGACAGTGCGGCGACCCTTCGTCTATCTTAAGGACTCGCTACGTCCGGATTCCTGATCCCTCCAAGCCGGATACCCGTGGAAGGGAGGATATCACTCAAGACCTGAACTTAGAGTCAGGCGACGGGCTGGATTCATTGGACAACACCCAGGGATCCAAATTTTCGAGTTCAGATATTCCTCGGCCTCTGAGCCTCAGACGGGGTGAGGCTTTGGACAACACCCCTCTACCGCCTCCTTCGGCGCACCGAACACTTCGAATGGACGGATGCAGCCATGGCCGGACTCGAGGAGATAAAAGCCATACTTGCAACAAACCCAGTCCTGGCCGCGCCAAATATTGGCGAACCAATGCTATTATACATTGCAGCAACACATCAGGTTGTAAGCGCAGTGCTCGTCGTCGAACGAGAAACGGATGGACACAGATTCCCCCTTCAAAAGCCGGTCTATTATGTGTCCACTATCCATACTCCTTGCAAATCACGGTACCCGCATTATCAAAAGATCACGTACGTGGTATTCATGGCATCCCGGAAGCTACGACACTACTTTCAAGAGTGTTCAATAACAGTAGCCTCGGAAGTACCACTCAACGATATTATAAACAACCGTGACGCAATGGGCCTGATTGCAAAATGGGCCATTGAGCTCCTCCCGTTCGACATAACTTATAAGCCATGGCGAGCCATCAAGTCGCAAGTCTTGGCCGACTTCGTCGCAGAACGGACGGAGGCCGACCTCCCTAAAGAGTACGGCACATATTCAGATTGGATCATGCATTTCGACGGCTCCAAGATGTTGGCCGGACTGGGGGCTGGCGTCGTTTTGACGTCCCCCATAGGAGACACAGTTCAATACGTACTCCAGATTATGTACACGGACTCCAACAACGCAGCCGAATATGAGGCCCTTTTACATGGTCTCGGGATGGCAGTATCCATGGGCATTCGATGCCTAGAGGTGCGCGGGGACTCGAACCTTGCTATATCCAAAATAAATGGAGACTTCGATGCCAAGGATCCAAAAATGGTAGCTTACCACAACGCCATCCTAAAAATGTCAGCTTGGTTCGAGGGGCTTGAATTTCACCATATAGCCCGGGAAAATAATCAGGCGGCGGATGTCCTGGCATGCATCAGCGCAAAACGCGATGTAGTCCTCCCAACACCTTCCTGGAAAGGCTGTTCAAGCCATCCGTAGTATGGGAAGGGAGCCGAACAATAACAACCCGGACCGAACCGCACTGCCCGACACCGAACATTCTGACACAATCGGAGGCTTTGCCAATGAAATAACACCTTCAGCCCACGTAATAATGGCCGTCATCGCCCCGTGGACAGAACCATTCCTCGCCTACCTCACTAGGCAGGAACTCCCCGAGGACCAAAATGAGGCACGCTGCATAGTGCGGCGATCCAAAGCCTACAGAGTCCACGAGGGAGAGCTTTATAAGAAAAGCACTACCGGAGTCCTTCAAAGGTGCATCTCCGAAGAGGAGGGGCGGAACCTCCTGGCTGAAATTCATGCCAGACTGGGCGGTCATCACGCTGTAGCTCGGTCCCTCATAAGCAAGGCCTTCCGTACAGGCTTTTATTGGCCGACGGCCCGGGCAGACGCTTAGGACTTAGTCCAACGATGCACCGGTTGCCAGCTCTTTGCAAACCAAAGCCATATGCCACCCACCGCCCTCCGAACCATCCCCATTACTTGGCCCTTCATGGTCTGGGGGCTTGGCATGGTTGGACCCCTTAAAGCTGGAACCCACAAGCAAAAATACTTACTGGTCATGGTGGATAAATTCACCAAATGGATAGAAGCCAAGCCTGTTAAGATGGCCGAATCCGGACCGGTGATAGACTTTATATCCGAGGTCGTACACCGTTACGGCGTTCCCCACAGCATCATCACTAATAATGGCACGAACTTCACGGCCGACGAGGTAAAACTCTGGTGCAAAAACATGGGCATCAAGCTCGACTATGCTTCCGTCTATCACCCACAAACTAACGGCCAGGTCGAACGTGCAAATGGTCTTATCATGAGCGGCATTAAACCCAGATTAGTGCGGTCCCTCAAGGAATCTAACACGCACTGGGTAGAGGAGCTCGACTCCGTACTCTGGGGTCTGCGGACCACACCGAATCGCACCACCGGATACACACCATTCTTTATAGTGTACGGCGCAGAGGCAGTTTTGCCCTGCGACATAATTCATGACTCACCTCGAGTGCGCATGTACGAAGAAAGAGAAGCCGAGCTCGATCGGCAGGACAGCTTAGACGCATTGGAGGAGGAGCGTGACGTGGCAAAAGCCCGTTCCGCATTCTATCAACAGCAGGCTCGAAGATACCAAAGCAGAGAAGTACGGGCCAAAAATTACAATGTTGGCAAATTAGTTCTACGACTACCGGACAAGAAAAAGGACAAACTCAAGCCCAAGTGGGAAGGTCCCTTCATAATCGACCAAGTCCTGACTGGTGGAGCGTACCACCTGCGAGATGCATCGGATAACCGACTCGAGCCGAACCCATGGAACGCAGCCCGTCTCCGAAGATTCTATGCCTAGCGCCGGACTCTATGTTCGTCTCCTTCCTCCGTCCATTTTTTTATATATATATTTTCTGTCTTGCATTTCTCTTCTTCTTTTCTCTCTCTCTTATAGCCCTTAAAGGCTCATACAGTGACGCGCCATCCGCGCTCATTAAACCTGGGGGCTTCTTTAAACAGAAGCATATTCATACGGGCTTCATGCCCAACACATGCGTCACACTTCCGCATGTACCTTTTATTCACCATTATATGCATCGATATGACTTAAGTTTTGGCCAAGCTGGGTTGCCTGGCTCCTGTGCTTACCCCTACATTCCCGATTGTTCGGCTAGGTGGTAAAGGAAGCACCTCTGCGATTGTTACTGCCGGGTCAGCCGGACGTGTACCTCAGACTGGGTGAAGCCGAAAGCTAGCGTTCTTAAGGGAATATTCGGTTGGTGAACTAAAGATGATCTTTTTATTTTTTACGCCCCCAGATGTTTTTCCTGCGTTTCTTTTCGCAGCATGGACATGCACCTTAGGGCATGCCTCCCAGGGAAAGGAACCCCTAACAGAACTATTCTCCCTGGAAGATGTTTCTTACTAACCATGTAATATAACATAACTAGTCGGGCACTTGTCTGTTCACGCACTAATGACCCCTACGCCTGGTCTCCATGCATTCCCGGTTCCTATATAACCGCATGGGAATTCAGACACACTCCGGACTGTCAGGTCCCAAGGCTGAAGCGAAAAGGTCGGCCATGACAAATGATCTACAATCCAGCTAGAAGGCATTATAAATGTCAACTAAATTACATAGTCTTTTTGACTGATCGTATTCCTCTTCAATACCATCTAACATGTTGTCTAATTTACAGTCCTGCTAGGAATACTTTGCGGCCAACTCTACTTGGCCGTATACTAAGCTTACAGGGATATCCTTCCCATCGGGCCCTATAGGACCGACCTCGGCCATGTGGTTGGGGTCAGCCTTTGCGTACCGCGTCTTCACCATGGCCCAGGCCTCCCTAGCGCCTTGACGGCAGGCTGATATCTTCCACAATCGGAAGCGCCGCCGTGCTCCCTTTAGCTTCTCTGCAAGCTCTCCAAGACCTTCGGGCATGGAGACGGATGGCCATAGGGCCTGGGCGACGCCTCGCATCGCCTGCCGAACTCGATCGAGCAGTTGCGAGAGCTCGGGAAGAAGGTCACCCGTAGAACCGGGCATCTCCTCTCCAGGACGGCCTGTCAGCACACCTACAGACATTGCTCTGTTAGTCGACTTCCCTGCCGAACTTTATTTTAAAAGGTTCATTCAAGCACTTACTATGCCGCGCCTAAGCCGTTGATTCTCCTTCACGGAGTCTGACAGTTGGGCATGAACATCTTTCAGCTTGACGCTAGCTTGGTGTTGGCATCTCGGAGATCGTTCTTCTCCCCCATCACCTTCAACAGCACCCTCTCACCAGCCTTTAGCTGGAGTAGGAGATGTTGCCTTTCCGGATCCAATCCGGCGCCATCTGCAATTTCATTTGTCAGATTCGCACCAAAGCCGTGCTTCGCAAAATACTTATCTTTCGAAATGTATATTACTAGCGGGGCCTCCTTAGGCTCCCCTGCCGCGGCTAGTGCGGCCTCAAGTTGGGCTTTGCACTCTTCCAGCTCCTTGGACAGTAGGGAATTCTTTTCTGGAAGAACCTGCATAACAAATGATCCTTAAATCAGTTATTTTAACTGTTTCAACTCTCGGGGGCTACTGGTATATATATAATTACCAAAATTTTCTTACCCGTATGTCTTTTACATATTGCTCCGTGGCTCTGGTTAGACCATTTTGAGCGGCACGGAGGTATGCATCTCCCGACTTAAAGGCATCTAACGCCTCTTGGGAGAAACAAGCGTCGCGAAGAATTGTCCGGCGACGCCTGTGGTTCATGGCACTCTCCACCTCAGAGTTGGTGGCAGACAACCTGTCCACATCCTCCGTCGGAGGAGCGTCCGGTGCGCGCCTTGTGTTCGGCCCCGCTTCCGGGCCAGGCTTTGGAGCCTGGCTGGTGGAGGCGCGATTGGCGGTCTCTCCGAATATAGTTCGGCGAGGTCTCTTTATCCTGAAGAGGGCACAAGTGTTAATATGCCCTGAAGGTACGACACCTGGGATAAGGGGGTGCGCCATACCTTTGCACTGATGCCCCGGTCCGGACTGCACCTCTTTTCTACCCACGGGGCCCTGCGGCCCCTCGTTGGCTTGTCGCCGCAGGTTCGGCCTCCCGTTTCTGGGAGGCCGGGATTAGCCCTGGATAATCGGCCGTAATGGCCACCAGGGCATTGTCCTTGCTCAATTGATGGAATATTCCATCAATCAGATCCACCAAAAGATCCGGATCCTCTTGCAAGTCCGGGTCGAGGGACCGTCCTGGGTCCTCAGGTTGTGGAGGAGGTTTATTTATTTCTTTAACAGCCTGGCGCAGTTCCTGCGTCGAAATCGCTAAGATTAAATATTTAACAATGGGGATATAAAAGGGATGGGGAAGATGTGATCACTCACCCAGCTTGGAGGATTGTACATGGAAAATCCACCCTTTGGGTTAACACGGAGAAAATCCTCCTCTTCTCCCTTGTACAAAGCGGACAAGGTCTTTATTAGAGCCGCAGCCGAATCCGGCCCCTTACGGCCGTAGCGGGTGGTGTCGTCCTCCCTGTTGAAATCCCACATGGGGTGGCTTCTATACTGTGGCGGCTGCACCCCTCGCATGATGCATGCGGCCATGACCCCGATCATGGTTAGTCCGGAATGAGCTAACAATCTTATCCGGCCCATCAGGTAAACAACGTCCCTGTCACTTTCCCTCTGAGGGCTCCGTGGGTGCCAGCTTAGGTGCTTCTTTAAGGGAGCATTGTTGAATTCAGGGAGGCCGATCCGGACAGGATCCGGTAGCGGGACGCCTTCTATGTAAAACCATTCCGAGGGCCAGTCTTCGGATGCCTTCTTTGGGGTTCCGGATAGATAGTCGGTCCCGGCGATGCGCCATACTTCGGCTCCGCCCACTTGATACATAGACCCCTTCTTGGAACGGGGCACGAGGCAAAATAGCTCCCTCCACAGTCCGAAATGGGCTTCAACACCCAAGAACAGCTCGCAGAGAGCTACAAAGCCCGCGATATGCAATACTGAGGAAGGCGTGAGACGATGTAGCTGGAGGCCATAGAACTCCAGCAGCCCCCGGAGAAATGGATGGATGGGAAATCCAAGCCCCCTTATTAAATAAGGGACGAGGCACACCCTCTCTCCTTTGTAGGGATTAGGGCCGCTCTCCGCTTGCCCTCCGCCGTTATAGACGGCAAGACTAGCTCGAACCAGGACCATATAGGCTGGGGGGAGAAATCCCTTGGTCTGGAGCGTCACTAACTCGCTATGCGGGATGGAGCATCTTTCCCAATGTCCAGGCTTAGGGCTGGAAGGGCGGGAGGAGGAGTCGCGACGGCTGGCCATGGTGGAATGGATCTTTGTCGAATGCGCTCTGATGAACACTCGCGAAAGGGGGAAGGTGTGGTTTGGATCTAAATCCTCGTCTCTTTAAATAGGTCAACTTGTTTACGCGGCTAGGGGTGTGAATGTAAAAACGCTCAGACCTTTCATATTCGTTTGACACATGGGGAGCGGCCATTATTGGGCGCAGAAGCCCAGGAGCGCAACATCTACAAGAAACCGGACTTTATTCAACAGGTGCATGGAATTTGGAGGAGAACCCGCCTTGCAATGCCGAAGACAATCTGCGCGCCGGACTCATCGTCATTGAAGCCTGGTTCGGGGGCTACTGAGGGAGTCCTGGATTAGGGGGTGTTCGGATAGCCAAACTATACCTTCAGCCGGACTCCTGGACTATGAAGATACAAGATTGAAGACTCCGTCCCGTGTCCGGAAGGGACTTTCCTTGGCGTGGAAGGCAAGCTTGGCGATACGGATGTTCAGATCTTCTACCATTGTAACCGACACTATGTAACCCTAACCCTATTC
>NC_041382.1:163676116-163716417 GCF_002162155.2 Triticum dicoccoides
GGGTTAGGCCGTAGAACAACATACACATCAACAATCATACCATAGGCTAGCTTCTAGGGTTTAGCCTCTCTGATCTCGTGGTAGATCTACTCTTGTACTACCCATATCATCAATATTAATCAAGCAGGACGTAGGGTTTTACCTCCATCGAGAGGGCCCGAACCTGGGTAAAACTTCGTGTCCCGTGCCTCCTGTTACCATCCGGCCTAGACGCACAGTTCGGGACCCCCTACTCGAGATCCGCCGGTTTTGACACCGACACTCGTGCATTCCGTGAACTTTCACCTGCAGAAGAAAAACGGTGGGCCCGCATGTTGGAACAATGCAACGTTGTTGTCACCCCAGGAAATAAGCTGTCAGTATTCTCAGCTATGGTCTCCTTTCTTCAAGTGAAGACATCTGAGCGGATGACCAACAAATCATTCGATGCGATGTTGGCTGCTTTCCGCGAATCTTTCCCAGATGCGTCTGAGCTGCCACACACCTACAGTAAAATGAAGAATTTCCTTCGTGTAGTTGGAATTGGATATGATATGATCCATGTTTGTAATAATAATTGTGTTCTGTTCCAGAAGGATTATGCCAACTTAAGTGAATGCCCGAAATGCAAATCATCAAGATGGAAAGATGGCGATGTTGTGAAGAGGATCCCTCATAATGTTCTGAGACATTTTCCAATTACACCAAGATTGCAGAGGTTGTTTCATGATGCTGAGACAAGAGAGGATGTACTGTGGCATTCTAGGAACCAAGAGTACAGAGATCAGAATGTAATGAGCCATCCATCTCATGGTAGTGAGTGGAAAAGCTTCAATGATAAACACAAAGAGTTTGCTGCTGACCCGAGAAACATTAGACTTGGCTTAGCTTCAGATGGATTTAACCCATTTGGCCACCAGAGCGCCACATATAGCATGTGGCCAGTGCTTGTTATCCCTTACAACATGCCTCCAAATGTTTGCACCAAAGAATCAAACTACATGATGGCCTTGCTCATCCCAGGTCCAAAAAGTCCTAGAAAGGATTTTGATTTGTTCATGGAGCCTCTTGTGGAGGAACTTCAACAGCTATGCAAGGGTGTTCTCACTCGAGACCTATATAGCAGCCCACCAGCTGATTTCTTTCTGCGTGCTGTTATAATTTGGTGCATCCATGATTATCCGGCTTTGGGCACTATGTCAGGGCGAACGACGCATGGTTACAATGCACGTGTTCGCTGTGACAGGAATCCGCTGTCATACGCAATACTTAGCAAGATTTGTTACATTGGACACCGCCGTTTCCTTGCCAAGGACAAGCCGCATCCTAGAAAATACCGAAGACATGTGTACAATGCAAAGCATGAAAACCATGATGCGCCAAAGAGGCTCGCCGCCGATGAGTTGCAAGTGGAATTAGAGAAGGTCAGGCATATTACACCAGGAAACCATCCTGGTAATGGTAGCGGGAAAAGGAAGCGTGGCAGGGTAGAAGAGAGATTATTGTTTACCCGCAGGTCCACTTTGTGGGACTTGGAGTATTGGAAAGATTTGGATCTAAGGCATAATCTTGATGTGATGCACATCGAGAAAAATATATGTGACAACATTATCGGCACACTTCTTAATATTGAAGGCAAGACGAAAGATACCTTAAAATTTAGGATTGATTTGACACACCTGGGTATCAGAAAGGATTTGCAGGTGCAAGATGAAGGTAAACCACGGGATATGGCACCAACTGTGTACGTCTTGGACAAGGTAAAAAGAAAGGAATTCTGCGAGGTCCTGTCACGTGTGAGATTCCCACATGGATTTGCTTCCAACCCTGAAAGGAGAGTCAGTGCAGATGGAAACAAGGTACAAGGGTTGAAAACTCATGACTGCCGCGTCCTACTTCAAAGGGTTTTTCCTATTATCCTTAGAGGATTGGGCTGCCCTGACTTATACAGAGCAGCTGCAGAGTTGGGACAATTCTTCAGGGAACTCTGCAGTAGGAATATTAGGATAGATGCTTTGGAGCGTCTTAGAGACAAGATACCAACTATCCTATGCGACCTTGAGAAGATATATCCTCCAGCCTTCTTTGATGTGATGGTGCATTTGGCTGTTCATCTACCTGATGAGGCACTACTTAGAGGTCCAACACAGTATGGCTAGATGTGCCCTATTGAAAGGCGGCTAGGCACTTTCAAGGGCTATGTTAGGAACAGAGCTAGACCCGAGGGTTCCATTGCAGAGGCCTACATTGCTACGAAAGTGTTGACATTCTGCTCAAAATACATTGAAACAGCTGATCAGCTTAGCAAAGAGGTGGGTGAAGACAATCTCGGGCTCAATGTTTTCGATTATTCTGTTCGAGTTACAGGGAAGAGTCGACAAGAGGACAAACCTAAAGATTTGGACAAAATGGTTTGGTATGTGTTGAATAACTGTCCTGAGATACTACCTTATATCAAGTAAGTGCAGTACTGCAGCTTATACATCGTAATCTACTAAACTTGCAGCACATTCTTATATATTTAGATGTTTGACGCGATCACTATGTTGTGCAGCATCTACAAAGAGGAGTTACTGCCGCAAAATCCAAGAAACATTGACAAACTGGTTATGGCAGGATTTGCGAAATGGTTCAAGAACCATGTAAGCTTTTGAAGTGCACTGTCAGTTTTTTTAATATATTGAGTACATAAGATGATCAGCTTGTCTATTTTCTAACCATAGGTTAAGAAGATGCGGGAGGATGGGCAGGTAGTTGATGATGCCCTTTACTCACTAGCAATGGGTCCTGATACTCGGGTAAGACATTATGAATCTTGCATTGTTGGAGATGTGCGCTACAACACCCTTGCACGAGACGAAGGTAGGAAGACACAAAACATTTCCATCATGAGCACGGATACGTATGACAAAGAGACAACTGAAATGTATGCTAACATAACAGACATTATTCAGTTGCAGTATATCTCCAGTTTTGAGGATCATCGGTGTGTGGTTATGTTGTGCTGTCGTTGGTATAACCTGTTTTCCAGGATCGCAAAACCCAGAGCTGATGATTATTTCAAATCCATCAATGTCAAGGCGGCGTACCAGACCAACGAGCTTTTTATTTTGGCAAATCAAGCAACACAGATATTTTTCTTGGAAGACACATTTGCACGTAGCGATGACTGGAGAGTATTGCAAGGTTTGAGCAGAGGAATTTGTTTAATGAAGTTGCACAACAAGATGATGCTTACACTGCTCCTGATGTAGAAGATAACACAGATGTTCCTAATATCTTTGAGAACCATCACATCAATGACGCCGACGAAAAGATTGCTTGTCGTGCTATGGACATACAAGAATTGATCAAGAAGAAGCCAACGTTTGAGGACGTTGAGGACGAAGAAGAAGATGACACCGTGGGGAATTACGATTCAGACTGATACACATGGCGAAGATGTTGACGCTGCTGTTGCGGATGATGATTACATTGCTTTTGTCGTATTTGTCTGTCAAAAGACATTCTTTTATCTACTATGTGAAATTGTGTTTGCTATGACAACTGAAACCTGATGAACATGTTGTTTAGTATTTTGCTGTGAGAACATCACTTGTTATGTATGCTGATTTGTGTTTGGTGATTGTATGACAACTAAAACATGATGACATTGTTGTTTAGTTGTACTCATATTTGGCTGTGGAACTTGAATTTGATGACACAGTTTGCTGTTGGACTGCAATTTGCTTGACGTCTTCGAATGAGAACAAAGCTGACCCGACAGGGCCTCTGCTATTTATTTATTTATATGAGCAAAAGGGGATACCCCCTGATTTCCATTAATAGAAATCATTAGATGTTCACAACACTACGCCCAGCCTGCTACACAGGTTTCATTCATTACTAGTTTCAGCAAAGTGCTCATGTCGTAGCCACTGAATACATCACGAGTGCAACATACACTGCAAATAAAGAGACAATCATCCTACAGAGCACATCGATTTTGCCCATTATTTTCACAAGCTCTTTCATTTCCTCATTGCTGTCAAGGCCGTTCAGCAGCTGTTGCTTGGCCATGATCAGAGGAACTACATATTTAAGCTTCTGCTCTGCATCTTCCTCTTCTGCCGTTCCTTTAGTTACTTGTCCAACACCCCAACCTACTGGTATTGGGATTCCTCAGCTAACTAAATAATCAGCATAGTTGCATTCCCCCACATCAGCAACTTCCCAGAAATACAACTCACACAAATCTTCCCTTTTCTGCACGAATCAAATTGGTAGATCATCAACCAAACTATTAAAAAATCAGCAACTGAAAGTAGCAGAACAACACTTAAACATATTATTACCCCATGATTCGGGCATTTGTAGAAGACTCGGCCAGGGTTGCGGATTGTGGTTGAGACGCGACGGATGACTCTGCGTGATTTGCAGCAGTGGCACCACACCAACGGCAGCGGGTTGCGATGAGCAATCGGCTGCGGTGCACGTGCCGGCAAGGGTGTGATGATACCCATAGGCGATGGTACGGGTTGCGACTTGGCGCATATCTGGTTGTTGCCTGCTGAAGAGCAGGTGGACGAGCAGCCAGCGGACATGGTTGCTGCGGCCAGAGCTTCTGATGCTAGGCAGAGTAAGTAGAGAGGAGGAGAAGCGAACGTTGGATATGTCAGTTTCATTACTTGCAGAGTAGCATAGCACCATACATAGTCATAGTCTAGGTTTGGATTCGAACCAGCTACAGGAGCACGTCTTTCTTTTTTCTAAAACTCGGCAACGTCTCATTACTGGTACACTAGCTTGTTCTGTACGCCTTCCCAAGTCTTTGATTTTCTTTCCCTTTTTTGCGAGGAAGGAAGGAGGACAAAATTGAGAGTTCCTGGGACTCGAACCCAAGACCTCTCGGTTGAAAACCAAGGGTGCTTGCCACTTATGTGGCAAACGTTCCCTGTGAGGAGGACGGCAGACAAACGCATTTTCCTCGTAGTTTTCTTCCTATATATAAAAAAGTATGCTACTTGGTGTCCCTTAGTCAACAAAACGATTGTGCCAACCTTGACCGTTGGATTGACATTCAACGTCTGTCGCGTTTCTTCAGTCTCTTCTTCCTCGAGCCGCCAAAGCCAAACCAGCGCCGGCGGGACCGCCTACTCCTGCCTCCCACGGCTGGCTGTGATCTGCCCTAGCTCCTGTTCGTTCCCGTCCGAGGCCTCACCATCGTCCTCCACCTTGGTTCGCTCGCCGTGGTGCCGCCCTCCGATGTTGTCAACATGGTCAACAACCGAGAGGAATAAGGAGATGATTGTACATGGTGAGGATGAAAGTAGGGACCCAGCAGCGCGCGCAGTAATTTTGTTTTTTCATGACGGAGAAGGGTATCAACTGGGTTGTGCGGGACCCGTGGCCCGTCTAGCCCAGGCTTTTATTTCATATGTTTAGCACATGGCCAGCCCAGTTTGTTTTTTCCCTTTCTGAAAATTGCTAGCCAGCTATTTTGTTTTTTGCAGAATAACCAACGTAGGCTTACTTGCTTTTCTACGCCCTGCTGGGCTGGAAATCTTTCAAGACAAGGAGGGATGCATTTTGCCCAGAAAATGGGCTATAAGTAATAAGAAATGGGCCATAAGTAATAATAAATGGGCTGTAAAATGAAAAAATACAGCAAACAGACAATTAGTTCCAAAATAATGTTTTTTCGGATTTTGATATTTTAAATTTCATTGTTTTTGTGCGGGTAAAATTTCATTGAATTTAAATTAAGGTATATTTAGATTTAAAATTAATTTGAATCTGGTAGAAATTTCGGTTTGTATGCTGTTTGGGATAGATTTGGAGGCTGGCTTGTGGGTCTACTAGGTTGACGTGTACTTTGGCTTTGTCAACTTAGTCCACAAACGATTCTAGCAGCAGTGATAGTTGGATGTTAATCCAACGGCCGTGCTGCTTCTTCAATATCTGATCTTCTTGCTCCAGCCGCCCAAACCAGCTCTGGTGGGACTGCCTGCTCCCGTCTCCCGTGGCCGGATGTGTTGCCGCACAGGCCGCACCGCCCCACCCTACTTCATTGCTGGCCAGGCCATTCCTCTACTCACCCACACCTCCTGTTATTTTCCGGCGATGGTAGCCGGACCAGTAAACCCTCGTACTCCCCACCGCATGGGCAACCATTGTCGAGTCTTCCCCGGCTCCGTGTCGTTCCCTTCCTAGGCCTCGCTGTCGTCCACCGCCATGGTGCTCTCGGCGCGGCCTAGTCAACATGGTCAACGAACGACATCCATCGGCCGTGGACTGTACACGCAAAATAATGATTCCTCCACCTGACAGCTAGGACCCACCGGAAGGGCCTCTGTATTTCGTGAAAAAACGTTCCCCCCACTGACATGTTGGACCCACCAGCTATATCTTCGCACGCAAGGAAGTGCCTCCTTATTACGCACAAAAAAATGAATACCCCCTGCTAGCTGGGACCCACCATAGTGGGAGGATGACTTGTGGGCCAACAAAGTTGACGGGGACGGAGGGCTTTGTCAACTTAGTCAATATGAACGATTGTAGCTCCAGTGACCGTACGATGTCCATCCAACAGCCATAGTGCTTCTTCAACCTATGGTCTTCTTGCTCCAGCCGCCCAAAGCAGCGCCGGTCGTGCCGCATGCTCCTGCCTCCCGTGGCCGGCTGTGCTACCGCGGAGGCCTCACCGCCCCCTACTACTCCCACTGCTGGCCAGGCCCTGCGGCGACGGCAGCCTCACACCACAGCCGAACCAGTGAACCCTCGTACTCCTCTCTGCGCAGGCTTCCACTGCCACGTCGTCCCCTTCCTAGGCCTCGCCGTCGTCCACCGCCGTGGTGCTCTCCGCGTGGCGTGGTCAACGTGGTCAAGGAATGACTTCCATCGGAAGAGTACTGTACGTGGAGAGGCTGACAGCTGGGTCCACGGCCACAACCCAGTTTTTTTGTGATTTGCCAAGTAAGTCGCTTTGTCAGGCCTGTTGGGCTGCAAATCTTTCAAGACGAGGAGAGCTTTCATTCAGCTGGCCGAGAAAATGGCCCATCAGTAATGAGAAATGGGTTGTACATTTTTAAAACACATCAAACCGGCAATTAGTTTCAAATATCTTTTTTTCATTTCAAGATTTTAAATTACATTAATTTTTATGCATGGAGGATTTGTTGGATTTTATATTGATATACATTTATTTTTAAAATCAGTTTGAATGTGAGTCGAAATTTCGGGATTAAAAACAGTTCGAACCGCACCGAAATATGCAAAATTTCGTATAATTTTTTAACTGTGGCCACAATTTGGGCTGTAATGCTAACAAAAAGAATACGGGCTCCAAAAAAACCTTAAGAATTAGCAAATGGGCTGAAAATTATTAGAAATAATGGCAGATGGCTTGTATGATGTTTTCCACATATTTGAGGCTTTCCTAAAAAAAGGTTGACGCACAAGCAGTGACTGTTGGATGTCCATCCAACGGTCGTCGTGCTTCTTCAATCTCTGCTCTTCCTGCTCTAGCCGCTCATACAAGCGTCGGCGGGACTGCCTGCTCCCTCCTCCCCGCGGCCGGCTGTGCTGCCGCGCAGGCCTTACCGCCCCACCGTACTCCCATCGCTGGCCTAGCCATCCCTCTACTCACCCACACCTGCTGTTATTCTCCGGCGACGGCAGACGAACCAGTAAACCCTCGTACAGTCGTACTCCCCTCCGCGTGGGAAACAACTGCCGAGTCTTCCCTGCCTCCGTGTCGTTCCCTTCCTAGGCCTCGCCGTCGTCCACCGCCCCGGTGCTCTCGGCGCGGCCTGGTCAACGTGGTCAACGACCGACATGCATCTGAAGTGGACTGTACGTGGAGAGGCCGACAGCTGGGTCCACGGCCGCACGCAAGGAAATGCCTCCTTATTACGCACAAAATAATGATTCCTCCACCTGACATCAGGGACCCACCGAAAGGGCCTCTGTATTTCACGAAAAAAACGTTACCACCGCTAACAGCTCGGACCCACCAGCTATATCTTCACACGCAAGGAAGTGCCTCCTTATTACGCACAAAAAAAATGAATACTCCCCCTCTTAGCTGGGACCCAGTATAGTGGCAGGCTGACTTGTGGGCCTACTAAGTTGACGGAGACGGAGGGCTTTGTCAACTTAGTCAATATGCACGATTCTAGCTCCAGTGACCGTACGATGTCCATCCAACGGCCGTAGTGCTTCTTCAACCTCAGGTCTTCTTGCTCCAGCCGCCCAAACCAGCATCGGTCGTGCCTCGTGCTCCTGCCTCCCGTGGCCGGCTGCGATGCGGCAGAGGCCTCATCGCACCCTGCTACTCCCACAGCTGGCCAGGCCATCCCTCTACTCACCCACACCCCCTGTTCAGCAGTGACGGCAGCCTCACACCGCAGCGAACCAGTGCCCTCGTACTCCTCTACGCATGGGCATCCACTGCCGCGTCTTCCTCGGCTCCGCGTCGTCCCCTTCCTAGGCCTCGCCATCGTCCACCGCCCTGGTGCTCTCGGCGCGGCATGGTCAACGTGGTCAAGGAACGGCTTCCATCGGATGTGGACTGTACATGGAGAGGCTGACAGCTGGGTCCACGGCCGTAGCAAGGAAGTGCCTCCTTATTACATGCAAAATAATTATTCCTCCACCTGACAGCGGGGACCCACCAGACGGGCCGCCGTATTTCGCCCCCCTGACTGCTGGGATCCACCAGCTACATCTTCGCACGCAAGGAAGTGCCTGACAGTCGGGACCTACCTGGTCGAAGCGTATGTAGTGTTGTCATTCTGGTCGCGAACGTGTACGTACATATATACTGGTGGATGTAGAGGCGCGCACGTGTCGTAGTAGAGGCGGCCAGGGTGCAAGAAAGAAAATGCGGCCATGTATGTGTACATACGGGCAGGGTCTCGAACGCCTACTCGCGCATACGTACGGCGACGACTCGTTGACATGGCTGGGTCGGAATGGAGAAACAACATCGTCGTCGAGTTCATGGGGAGGCAACGGAATGCATCGTGTTCATCGGAAGGCAACAGAACGCGTGGGAGCCAACCGGCTGGGTCGGAATGGAATGTGTGGTCGTGTTCATTGGGAGGGCTTGGACGGAACAAGCGATGGAAAAGAGGCCTGGCGTACCGCACAACGGAGGAAACAGACCTCCTACGTTCGGAACGGGGTCCTGTTGATCGGGAGGGGTCTGGCGTACCGCAAAACGGAGGAAACGGACCTCCTACGGTCGAAACGGGGGTCCTGTTCATCGGGAGGGGTGTGGCGTACCGCAAAACGGACGAAATGGACTTGTGTTGGAGCGCTGCGGTCGAAACGAGGGTCTTGTTCATCGGGAGGGATGTGGCGTACCGCAAAACGGGACTCCACGGGATACTGTTCATCTCCACCACCGACCCCCTCCAGCCTCCACGAGCTACTGTTCATCCACCATCGACCTCCTCCAGCCTCTACCTGCGACTGTTCATCCACGGGCTCCTATTCATCTAGCCTCCACCGCGCGCTACTCCACCGGCTACTGTTCAACCAGCCCTCTCTACGGGCTCCTGTTCAACCACCCCTCCACGGGCTACTGTTCATCCTGCCCTCCACCATCTACTGTTCATCCTGCCCTCCACGGGGTGGTCCTGTTCATCCAGCCCTCCATGGGGTCCTGTTCATCCAGCCCCAACCGACTCGATCGATCGGGGTCCTATTCATCTAGAGGCAACACCACGGGGTCCTGTTCATCCAACCCCCCCCCCCCACACACACACACACAATACTCACTGTCCGTCTAGAGGCAGCATCGATCGGCTTCAGTTAGCAGCAGTAGCGAAGGAATCGCTCGATCGGGTTCAGTTAACACCCATCGATCGATCACTCGGGTTCAGTAACGCATAGCCTGTAGTGCAACCGCTCGGGTTCAGTTAGTGCCCAACGCCTCGCTCGGTTCAATTAGAGCCAATGCCTCGCACTCACGCGCGTATGTGTACGAGAGAAACGCGCATCGCTCAGCCCCTGACCTCCCACCGTAATTGGGAACTCCCCGAAATTTTCCTCCCCCTCACTTCTACCACGGTTTTTTCCGTCATGGACGGCCCAAAGAATGTCATGCAGCTGCGTCTCCGGCCCGCCCAGGACGAAAAGCCCATTTTCTCTCATGATTTTTTGTCATAGAAGTAGGAGCCCACCACATCTATGATGATACCGGGTTTTGTCCCAATTATCATCATAGAAGTGTCATATGTATGACAGAAAAAAATTTCGTTCGGCCCAAAATGTCACGGATGTGTCTTTTTTTGTAGTGTGAGGAACTTGCACACTCTAGCAAAGAAGAAGCACGCCATTGGCATCGAGGGTGTCAAATTCCTCAAGGACCATCCGTGTGGAGCTTGTGAAGCTGGAAAGATGACCAAGGCCAAGCATCCCTCAAAGACCATCATGACTACCACTCGTCCATTTGAATTGCTTCACATGGATCTCTTTGGCTCTACTCACTCTGCTACATTTACTAATGCTGCATCTTTATATGGCTTCGTCATAGTTGATGACTATTCTCGTTACACATGGGTGCATATCATCACTTACAAAACTGAAGTGCAGGAAGTCTTCAAACCATTTTCCTCAAGGGCTTCAACCAACTTTGGTGTGAAGATCAAGCACATCAGAAGTGACAATGGAATTGAGTTCAAGAATACTGGTCTTGATGACTATCTTGATGAACTTGGTATTACTCATGAGTTATCTGCTCCTTATACTCCTCAGCGGAATGGCATCATGGAGCGCAAGAACAGGACTCTTGTTGAGATGGCTCGCCCTATGCTTGATGAATACAAGATGCCTCCTCGCTTTTGGCCTGAGGCAATTGATACTGGGTGCTACATCATCAACAGGGTATATCTTCACAAATTCTTCAGAAAGACCTCATATGAACTCCTCACTGACAAGAAACCCAATGTGAGTTATTTCAAAGTCTTTGGTGCTAAATGTTGGATTAGAGATCCTCGTCACAATTCTAAATTTGCATCGAAAGCACATAAAGGTTTTATGCTTGGTTATGAAAAGGACTCGAACACCTACAAAGTCTTCAACACCTATCACCACAAGGTTGTTGAAACTGTAGATGTGCAGTTCGATGAAACTAACGGCTCGCAAAGAGAGCACTTACCTCCTGTGTTAGATGAAATACCACCTGAGGAATCCATCAAGTCCAAGGATACTGAAGATGTCATTCCTACCGAAGAATCTGCTGAAGAAGTCATTCCTGATCGTGAAGAACATCAGGCTGCTGCACCTGAGGAAAATGGCTCTGAAGAAAATGTTGAGCCCCCTCAACGTCGTCAACCAGCTCATCCTCGCGTTGCTAATGAAGTTTAGATTGAGAGAATCATCAACGACATCAAAGCACCAGGTCCTCTCACCCGCCCAAAAGCTTCACAATTGTCTAACTTTTGTGGGCACTTTGCTTTTGTCTCTATCACAGAGCCCACTAAAGTAGATTAAGCATTTCTGGAGCCTGAGTGGATTCAAGCGATGCAAGAGGAATTACATCAGTTCGAGCTCAACAATGTGTGGGAACTTGTCAAGCGACCATATCCACGCAAGCATAATATCATCGGCACCAAATGGATGTACCGCAACAAGCAAGATGAAAATTGCCTTGTGGTGAGAAATAAGGCATGGCATGTAGCTCAAGGCTACACACAGGTTGAAGGAATTGATTTCGATGAAACTTTTGTACCTGTTGCTAGACTTGAAGCTATTCGCATATTACTTGCTTATGCTAACCATCATAATATCATCTTATATCAAATGGATGTGAAAAGTGCATTCCTCAATGGTAAGCTTGAGGAAGAAGTATATGTTGCTCAACCCCCAGGTTTTGAAGATCCAAAGCATCCTAACAAAGTCTTCAGACTCAATAAGGCCCTCTATGGCCTCAAGCAGGCCCCTCGGGCGTGGTATGATACTTTGAAGGAATTCCTCATGAAGAAAGGCTTCAAACCCGGTTCACTTGACCCAACTCTTTTCACCAAAACCTATGATGATGAATTATTCGTGTGTCAAATCTATGTTGATGATATCGTCTTTGGCTGTACTGACCAACGTTGCAGTGATGAATTTTCCTATATGATGAGTGAAGAATATAAAATGTCTATGATGGGAGAACTGAATTTCTTCTTAGGTCTTTAGATACATCAACAGTGCAACGACATCTTCATATCTCAGGAGAAATACCTCAAGGATGTATTGAGGAAATTCGGCATGCAAGATTGCAAAGGCATCAAAATCCATATGCCCACAAATGGCCATCTATGCACTATTGAAAATGGTATTGACTTTGATCAAAAGGTATACCACTCCATGATTGGCTCTTTACTATATTTATGTGCATCTAGGCCAGATATTATGCTTAGTGTTTGCATGTGTGCCTGTTTTCAAGCTACACCGAAGGAATCACACCATAAGGTTGTGAAGCATATTCTTCGATATCTAGCTCACACTCCAACACTTGGATTATGGTATCCCAAGTGCTCGGCTTTTGATCTCATTGGATATTCAGACTCTGACTATGTTGGTGATCGTGTGGACCGCAAGTCAACATCAGGCACTGATACGTATCCAACGTATATATAATTTTTTATTATTCCATACTATTATATTATCTGTTTTGGATGTTTAATGGGCTTTAATATACCTTTTTATATTATTTTTAGGCTAACCTACTAACCAAAGGCCCGGTGCAAATTCCTGTTTTTTTGCCTATTTCAATGTTTCGCGGAAAAGGAATATCAAACGGAATCCAAACGGGATGAAACCTTCGGGAGAGTTATTTTTGGAACAAACGTGATCCAGGAGACTTGGAGTGGACATCAAGAAAGAAGCAAGGAGGCCATGAGGTAGGAGGGCGCGCCCAGGGGGGTAGGCATACCTCCCACCCTCGTGGGCCCCTTGCAGCTCCACCGACGTACTTCTTCCTCCTATATATGCCCATATACCCTGAAAACATCTAGGAGCATCACAAAACCCTATTTCCACCGCTGCAACCTTCTGTACCCGTGAGATCCCATCTTGGCGCCTTTTTCGGCGCTCCGCCGGAGGGGGAATCGGTCACGGAGGGCTTCTACATCAACACCATAGACTCTCCGATGATGTGTGAGTAGTTTACCACAGACCTTCGGCTCCATAGTTATTAGCTAGATGGCTTATTCTCTCTCTTTGGATCTCAATACAAAGTTCTCCTTGATTCTCTTGGAGATCTATTCGATGTAATTCTTTTTGCGGTGTGTTTGTCGAGATCTGATGAATTATGGGTTTATGATCAAGATTATCTATGAACAATATTTGATTCTTCTCTGAAATCTTTTATGCATGATTTAATATCTTTGCAAGTCTCTTCGAATTATCAGTTTGGTTTGGCCTACTAGATTGACCTTTCTTGCAATGGGAGAAGTGCTTAGCTTTGGGTTCAATCTTGTGGTGTCCTTTCCCAGTGACAGCAGGGGCAGCAAGGCACATATTGTATTGTTGCCATCGAGGATAAAAAGATGGGGTTTATATCATATTGCTTGAGTTTATCCCTCTACATCATGTCATCTTACCTAATGTGTTACTCTATTCTTATGAACTTAATACTCTAGATGCATGCTGGATAGCAGTCGATGTGTGGAGTAATAGTATTAGATGCAGAATCGTTTCGGTCTACTTGTCACAGACGTGATGCCTATATACATGATCATGCCTAGATATTCTCATAACTATGTGCTTTTCTATCAATTGCTCGACAGTAATTTGTCCACCCACCGTAGAATTTGCTATCTTGAGAGAAGCCACTGGTGAAACCTATGGCCCCCGGGTCTGTTCTCCATTACATTATTCTCCCGTCAACAAGCTCTTTCTATCGCCGTTTATTTGCAATCTTTATTTTCCAATCTATACAACAAAAATAGCAAAAATATTTATCTTATTATCTCTATCAGATCTCACTTTTGTAAGTGATCGTGAAGGGATTGACAACCCCTTTATCGCGTTGGTTGCGAGGTTCTTGTTTGTTTGTGCAGGTACGAGGGACTTGTGTGTAGTCTCCTACTATATTGATACCTTAGTTCTCAAAAACTGAGGGAAATACTTACGCTACTTTGTTGCATCACCCTTTCCCCTTCAAGGGAAAACCAACACATGCTCAAGAGGTAGCAAGAAGGATTTCTGGCACCATTGCCGGGGAGATCTACGCACAAGTCAAGACATACCAAGTACCCATCACAAACTCTTATCCCTTGCATTACATTATTTGCCATTTGCCTCTCGTTTTCCTCTCCCCCACTTCACCCTTGCCGTTTTATTCGCCCTCTTTTCCGTTCGCCTCTTTTTTGTTCACTCTTCTTCTTGCTTCTTGTGTGTCCGTGTGTTAGGTCGTTGATTTTGCTATCATGGTTAGTCCTTCTATCATTGTCAGTACTCCCGATCATGAAGTTTTCAATTTTAAACAAAGGGAGGGAGAAAATTTAAAAGATGCTTCGTATAGAATTTGCAATGCTCAGAATAGATCCACTAGGAAGCAATCCACTTCCGTTCTTCTTCGCAATTTTTATGTAGGCATCACCCCTTGGAATAGATATATTCTTGATACCATTACCGGAGGGAATTTCTTGGGTAGCCATACTTTTGATTCTTATAATGCTATGATAGATTTGTTTAGGCCACCACCTCTCTTGGTTAATGGAACTATTTTAACTTTGGAACATGTGATGCAAAGGCTTGAAATTATTGAAAATAAAGTTGCCAATGTAGAGTTGATTCAGAATTTGGATAAAAAGATCCACAACCAGATTACCCAATATGGATCTAAGGTAGGAGTTACTCTGAAATTTTTTAAAGAGAAAGAACCCATAGTTAACGAAAAGATAGATCAAGATTCCACAAGAATTGATAAACTTGAGGATATTATTACCAACTTAGGGTCTGCCTTTTCTTCTGTGAAAAATATTCCAAATCCTCCTATTACTAGAGTTGCCAAGTTTATGTATGTGCCTAAAATAAAAAGGGTGAATCTTCTAGTAAGGAAAATGCGGCTCTCAAAGCAATAAGTGTTCATCCCAACTTTTTCACTATCATTAAGGAACCTTTTGCTACAAATGAATTTATTGATTTCTTGCCTAGGATTTTGATCATTGATAAAAAATAAAACTCCTAAGGGTTATAAATTTTCTATTGAAGAATTGCATACAAAAGATGACAATACCTAGATCTATTCTTGTTTTTATGCCTAGCTAGGGGCATTAAACGATAGCGCTTGTTGGGAGGCAGCCCAATTTTATTTTTGTTTCTTATTTTTTGTTACTGTTTAGAAATAAATAATTCATCTAGCTTATGTTTAGATGTGGTTTTATGTTTTCAATTAGTGTTTGTGCCAAGTAGAACCTTTGGGAAGACTTGGGGGAGTCTTTGCGATCTTGCTGTAAAAAAACAGAAACTTTAGTGCTCACGAGATTTGCTCCCATTTTTTACTGGAGTGTGAGATTAGGTTGATTATTTTTGCAGATGATTAATAGATAAATTCCTCACGTCCACCAATTTATTTCAGAATTTTTGGGGTTACAGAAGTATTCGAAACCTACAGGTTACTACAGACTGTTCTGTTTTTGACAGATTCTATTTTCCGTGTGTTGTTTGCTTATTTTGATGAATCTATGGCTAGTATCGGGGGCATGAACCATAGAGAAGTTGGAATACATTAGGTTTAGCACCAATATAAATAAATAATGAGTTCATTACAGTACCTTAAAGTGGTGGTTTTTTTTCTTATACTAACGGAGCTCATGAGATTTTCTGTTGAGTTTTGTGTTGTGAAGTTTTCAAGTTTTGGGTAAAGATTTGATGGATTTTGGAATAAGGAGTGGTAAGAGCCTAAGATTGGGGATGCCCAAGGCACCCCAAGGTAAAATTCAAGTACAACCAAAATCCTAAGCTTGGGGATGCCCTAGAAGTCATCCCCTCTTTCGTCTTCGTCCATCGGTAACTTTACTTGATGTTATATTTTTATTCACCACATGATATGTGTTTTGCTTGGAGCGTCTTGTATGATTTGAGTCTTTGCTTTTTAGTTTACCACAATAATCCTTTATGTACACACCTTTTGGAGAGATACACATGAATTGGAATTTATTAGAATACTCTATGTGCTTCACTTATATCTTTTGAGCTAGAAATTTTTGCTCTAGTGCTTCACTTATATCTTTAAGAGCACGGTGGTGGTTTTATTTTTATAGAAATTATTGATCTCTCATCTTTCACTTATATTATTTTGAGAGTCATTTATAACAACATGGTAATTTTCTTTGGCTATAAATTTAGTCCTAATATGATAGGCATCCAAGATGGGTATAATAAAAACTTCCATAAAAAGTGCATTGAATACTATGAGAAGTTTGATACTTGATGATTGTTTTGAGATATGAAGATGGTGATATTAGTGTTGGGTAACGTAGTAATTTCAAAAAAATTCCTATGCACACACAAGATCATGGTGATGCATAGCAACGAGAGGGGAGAGTGTAGTCTACGTACCCTTGTAGACCGGCAACGGAAGCGTTGACACAACATAGAGGAAGTAGTCGTACGTCCTCCCGATCCAAGTACCAAACGTACGGCACCTCCGAGTTCTGCACACATTCAACTCGGTGACGTCCCTCGAGCTTCGATCCAGCAAAACATTAAGGGGGAGTTTCGTCAGCACGACGGTGTGATGATGGTGATGATGTTCAACCGACGCAGGGCTTCGCCTAAGCACCGTTATGATATGACCGAGGTGGGATATGGTGGAAGGGGGCACCGCACACGGCTAATGAACGATCATGAAGATCAACTTGTGTGTCTATGGGGTGCCCCCCACCCCCGTATATAAAGGAGTGGAGGAGGGGGAGAGGGCCGGCCCCTATGGCGCGCCCTGGAGGAGTCCTACTCCCACCGGGAGTAGGATTCCTCCCTTCCCTAGTTGGAGTAGGAGAGGAAGGGAAGGAGGAGTAGGAGAGAAGGAAAGGGGGGGGGCGCACCCCCAAACCTTCTCCAATTCGGCCTCCTGCCCAAAGGGGGCGCACCAGCCCCTTGTGGGCTGGTGTGCTTCCTTCTTATGGCCCATAAGGCCCATAACTTCTCCCGGGGGGTTCTGGTAACCTCCCGGTACTCCGGAAAAAATGCCTGAACCACTCGGAACCCTTCCGATGTCCAAACATAGTCATCCAATATATCAATCTTTAAGTCTCGACCATTTCGAGACTCATCGTCATGTCCCCGATCTCATCCGGGACTCCCAACAACCTTCGGTACATCAAAACACAAAAACTCTTATTACGATCGTCACCGAACTTTAAGCGTGCGGACCCTACGGGTTCGAGAACTATGTAGACATGACCGAGACACGTCTCCAGTCAATAACCAATAGCGGAACCTGGATGCTCATATTGGCTCCCACATATTCTACGAAGATCTTTATCGGTCAAACCGCATAACAACATACGTTGTTCCCTTTGTCATCGATATGTTACTTGCCCGAGATTCGATCATCGGTATCTCAATACCTAGTTCAATCTCGTTACCTGCAAGTCTCTTTACTCGTTCCGTAACACATCATCCCGCAACTAACTCATTAGTTGCAATGCTTGCAAGGCTTATAGTGATGTGCATTACCGAGTGGGCCCAGAGATACCTCTCCGACAATCGGAGTGACAAATCCTAATCTCGAAATACGCCAACCCAACAAGTACCTTCGGAGACACCTGTAGAGCACCTTTATAAACACCCAGTTACATTGTGACGTTTGGTAGCACACAAAGTGTTCCTCCGGTAAACGGGAGTTGCATAATCCCATAGTCATAGGAACATGTATAAGTCATGAAGAAAGCAATAGCGACAAACTAAACGAGCAAGTGCTATGCTAACAGAATGGGTCAAGTCAATCACATCATTCTCCTAATGATGTGATCCCGTTAATCAAATGACAACTCATGTCTATGGTTAGGAAACATAACCATCTTTGATCAACGAGCTAGTCAAGTAGAGGCATACTAGTGACACTCTGTTTGTCTATGTATTCACACATGTATTATGTTTTCGGTTAATACAATTCTAGCATGAATAATAAACATTTATCATGATATAAGGAAATAAATAATAACTTTATTATTGCCTCTAGGGCATATTTCCTTCAGTCTCCCACTTGCACTAGAGTCAATAATCTAGTTCACATCTCCATGTGATTTAACACCAATAGTTCACATCACCATGTGATTAACACCTATAGTTCACATCGACATGTGACCAACACCCAAAGGGTTTACTAGAGTCAATAATCTAGTTCACATCGCTATGTGATTAACACCCAAAGAGTACTAAGGTGTGATCATGTTTTGGTTGTGAGAGAAGTTTAGTCAACGGGTCTGCCACATTCAGATAAGTATTTTGCAAATTTCTATGTCAACAATGCTCTGCACGAAGATACTCTAGCTAATTGCTCCCACTTTAAATATGTATCCAGATTGAGATCTTGAGTCATCTAGATCAGTGTCAAAACTTGCATCGACGTAACCCTTTACGACGAACCTTTTGTCACCTCCATAATCGAGAAACATATCCTTATTCCACTAAGGATAATTTTGACCAATGTCCAATGATCTACTCCTAGATCACTATTGTACTCCCTTGCCAAACTCAGGGCAGGGTATACAATAGGTCTGGTACACAGCATGACATACTTTATAGAACCTATGGCTGAGGCATAGGGAATGACTTTCATTCTCTCTCTATCTTCTGCCGTGGTCGGGCTTTGAGTCTTACTCAATTTCACACCTTGTAACACAGGCAAGAACTCTTTCTTTGACTGTTCCATTTTGAACTACTTCGAAAACTTGTTAAGGTATGTACTCATTGAAAACTTATCAAGCGTCTTGATCTATCTCTATAGTTCTTGATGCTCAATATGTAAGCAGCTTCACTGATGTCTTTTTTTGAAAAACTCCTTTCAAACACTCCTTTATGCTTTGCAGAATAATTCTACATTATTTCCGATCAACAATATGTCATACACATATACTTATCAGAAATGCTATAGTGCTCCCACTCACTTTCTTGTAAATACAGGCTTCACCGCAAGTCTGTATAAAACTATATGCTTTGATCAACTTATCAAATCGTATATTCCAACTCCGAGATGCTTGCACCAGTCCATAGATGGATTGCTAGAGCTTGCATATTTTGTTAGTACCTTTAGGATTGACAAAACCTTCTAGTTGCATCATATACAATTCTTCTTTAATAAATCCATTAAAGAATGCAGCTTTGTTTATCCATTTGCCAGATTTCATAAAATGCGGCAATTGCTAACATGATTTGGACAGACTTAAGCATAGATACGAGTGAGAAACTCTCATTGTAGTCAGTACCTTGAACTTGTCGAAAACCTTTTGCGACAATTCTAGCTTTGTAGATAGTAACACTACTATCAGCGTCCGTCTTCCTCTTGAAGATCCATTTAATCTCAATGGCTCGCCGATCATTGGGCAAGTCAATCAAAGTCCATACTTTGTTCTCATACATGGATCTCATCTTAGATTTCATGGCCTCAAGCCATTTCGCGGAATCTGGGCTCATCACCGCTTCCTCATAGTTCGTAGGCTTGTCATGGTCAAGTAACATGACCTCCAGAACAGGATTACCATACCACTCTGGTGCGGATCTCACTCTGGTTTACCTACAAGGTTCGGTAGTAACTTGATCTGAAGTTACATGATCATCATCATTAGCTTCCTCACTAATTGGTGTAGTAGTCACAGGAACAGATTTCTATGATGAACTACTTTCCAATAAGGGAGCAGGTACAGTTACCTCATCAAGTTCTACTTTCCTCCCACTCACTTCTTTCGAGAGAAACTCCTTCTCTAGAAAGGATCCATTCAAAGCAACGAATATCTTGCCTTCAGATCTGTGATAGAAGGTGTACCCAACATTTTCTTTTGGGTATCCTATGAAGACGCACTTCTCCGATTTGGGTTTGAGCTTATCAGGTTGAAACTTTTTCACATAAGCATTGCAACCTCAAACTTTAAGAAACGACAGCTTAGGTTTCTTGCCAAACCATAGTTCATACGGTGTCGTCTCAACGGATTTAGATGGTGTCCTGTTTAACATGAATGCAGCTGTCTCTAATATATAACCCCAAAATGATAGTGGTAGATTGGTAAGAGACATCATAGATCGCACCATATCTAATAAAGTACGGTTATGACGTTCGGACACACCATTACACTGTGGTGTTCCAGGTGGCGTGAGTAGTGAAACTATTTCACATTGTTTTTAACTGAAGGCCAAATTCGTAACTCAAATATTTTACTTCTGCGATCATATCATAGAAACTTTTGTTTTTGTTACGATGATTCTCTACTTCACTCTGAAATTCTTTGAACTTTTCAAATGTTTCTGACTTGTGTTTCATCAAGTAGATATACTCATATCTGCTCAAATCATCTGTAAAGATCAGAAAATAATGATACCTGCCACGAGCCTCAATATTCATCGGACCACATACATCAGTATGTATGATTTCCAACAAATCTGTTGCTCGCTCCATTGTTCCGGAGAATGGAGTCTTAGTCATCTTGCCCATGAGGCATGGTTCGCAAGCATCAACTGATTCATAATCAAGTGATTCCAAAAGCCCATCAGCATGGATTTTCTTCATGCGCTTTACACCAATATGACCTAAACGACAATGCCACAAATAAGTTACACCATCATTATTAACTTTGCATCTTTTGGTTTCAATATTATGAATATGTGTATCAATACGATCGAGATCCAACGAACCATTTTCATTGGGTGTGTAACCATATAAGGTTTTATTCATGTAAACAGAACAACAATTTATTCTCTTACTTCAATGAATAACCGTATTGCAATAAACATGATTAAATCATATTCATGCTCAACGCAAACACCAAATAACACTTATTTAGGTTCAACACTAATCCCAAAAGTATAGGGAGTGTGTGATGATGATCATATCAATCTTGGAACCACTTCCAACACACATCGTCACTTCACCCTTAACTAGTCTATGTTCATTTTGCAACTCCCGTTTCGAGTTACTATACATAGCAACTGAACCAGTATGAAATACCGAGGGGTTGCTACGAACACTAGTAAAATACACATAAAGAATCTGTATATCAAATATACCTTTGTTCACTTTGCCATCCTTCTTATCCGCCAAATACTTGGGGCAGTTCCGCTTCCAGTGACTAGTCCCTTTGCAGTAAAGCACTTAGTCTCAGGCTTAGGTCTAGACTTGGGCTTCTTCACTTGAGCAGCAACTTGCTTGCCGTTCTACTTGAAGTTCCCCTTCTTCCCTTTGCCCTTTTCTTGAAACTAGTGGTCTTGTCTACCATCAACACTTGATATTTTTCTTGATTTCTACCTTTGTTGATTTCAGCATTACGAAGAGCTTGGGAATTGTTTCCGTTATCCCTTGCATATCATAGTTCATCACGAAGTTCTACTAACTTGGTGATGGTGACTAGAGAATTCTGTCAATCACTATTTTATCTGGAAGATTAACTCCCACTTGATTCAAGTGATTGTAGTACCCAGACAATCTGAGTACATGCTCACTGCTTGAGCTATTCTCCTCCATCTTTTTAGCTATAGAACTTTGTTGGAGACTTCGTATCTCTCAACTCGGGTATTTGCTTGAAATATTAACTTCAACTCCTGGAACATCTCATATGGTCCATGACATTCAAAACATCTTTGAAGTCCCGATTCTAAGCCGTTAAGCATGATGCACTAAACTATCAAGTAGTCATCATATTGAGCTAGCCAAACGTTCATAACGTCTGCCTCTACTCCTGCAATAGGTCTGTCACCTAGGGGTGCATCAAAGACATAATTCTTCTGTGCAGCAATGAGGATAATCCTCAGATTACGGATCCAATCCGTATCATTGCTACTAACATTTTTCAACATAATTTTTCTCTAGGAACATAATAAACTGGGAGCAACATCGTGAGCTATTGATCTACAACATAGATATGCTAATACTACCAGGACTAAGTTCATAATAAATTAAAGTTCAATTAATCATATTACTTAAGAACTCCCACTTAGACAGACATCCCTCTAATCTTCTAAGTGATCACGTGATCCATATCAACTAAACCATGTCCGATCATCACGTGAGATGGAGTAGTTTCAATGGTGAACATCACTATGTTGATCATATCTACTATATGATTCACGCTCGACCTTTCGGTCTCCGTGTTCCGAGGCCATATCTGTTATATGCTAGGCTCGTCAAGTTTAACCTGAGTATTCCGCGTGTGCAATTGTTTTGCACCCGTTGTATTTGAACGTAGAGCCTATCACACCCGATCATCACGTGGTGTCTCAGCACGAAGAACTTTCCCAACGGTGCATACTCAGGGAGAACACTTGTACCTTGATAATTTGTGAGAGATCATCTTATAAAGCTACTGTCGAACTAAGCAAAATAAGATGTATAAAAGATAAACATCACATGCAATCAAAATATGTGACATGATATGGCCATCATCATCTTGTGCCTTTGATCTCCATCTCCAAAGTATCGTCATGATTTCCATCATCATCGGCATGACACCATGATCTGCATCATCTTGATCTATATCAATGTGTCATCACATGGTCGTCTCGCCAACTACTGCTCTTGCAACTATTGCTATCGCATAGCGATAAAGTAAAGCAATTATTTGGCGCTTGCATCTTATGCAATAAAGAGACAACCATAAGGCTTCTGCCAGTTGCCGATAACTTCAACAAAACATGATCATCTTATACAACAACTTATATCTCATCACGTCTTGACCATATCACATCACAACATGCCCTGCAAAAACAAGTTAGACGTCCTCTACTTTGTTGTTGCAAGTTTTACGTGGCTGCTACGGGCTTTAGCAAGAACCGTTCTTACCTACGCATCAAAATCACAACGATAGTTTGTCAAGTTAGTGTTGTTTTAACCTTCTCAAGGACCGGGCGTAGCCACACTCGGTTCAACTAAAGTTGGAGAAATTGACACCCGCTAGTCACCTGTGTGCATAGCACGGCGGTAAAACCAGTCTCACGTAAGCCTACGCGTAATGTCGGTCCGGGCCACTTCATCCAACAATACCGCCGAATCAAAGTGTGACATGCTGGTAAGCAGTATGACTTATATTGCCCACAACTCACTTGTGTTCTACTCGTGCATATTACATCAACGCATAAAACCTAGGCTCGGATGCCACTGTTGGGTAACGTAGTAATTTCAAAAAAATTCTTACGCACACACAAGATCATGGTGATGCATAGCAACGAGAGGGGAGAGTGTAGTCTACGTACCCTTGTAGACCGGCAACGGAAGCGTTGACACAACATAGAGGAAGTAGTCGTACGTCCTCCCGATCCGACCGATCCAAGTACCGAACGTACGGCACCTCCGAGTTATGCACACGTTCAACTCGGTGACGTCCCTCGAGCTCCAATCCAGCAAAACGTTGAGGGAGAGTTTCGTCAGCATGACGGCGTGATGATGGTGATGATGTTCTACCGACGCAGGGCTTCGCCTAAGCACCTCTACGATATGACCGAGGTGGAATATGGTGGAAGGGGGCACCGCACACGGCTAAGGAACGATCACGAAGATCAACTTGTGTGTCTATGGGGTGCCCCCACCCCCGTATATAAAGGAGTGGAGGAGGGGGAGAGGGCCGGCCCCTATGGCGCGCCCTGGAGGAGTCCTACTCCCACTGGGAGTAGGATTCCTCCCTTCCCTAGTTGGAGTAGGAGAGGAAGGCAAGGAGGAGTAGGAGAGAAGGAAAGGGGGGCGCACCCCCCAAACCTTCTCCAATTCGGCCTCCTGCCCAAAGGGGGCGCACCAGCCCCTTGTGGGCTGGTGTGCTTCCTTCTTATGGCCCATAAGGCCCATAACTTCTCCCGGGGGGTTCCGGTAACCTCCCGGTACTCCGAAAAAATGCCTGAACCACTCGGAACCCTTCCGATGTCCAAACATAGTCATCCAATATATCCATCTTTAAGTCCCGACCATTTCGAGACTCCTCGTCATGTCCCCGATCTCATCCGGGACTCCGAACAACCTTCGGTACATCAAAACACAAAAACTCTTATTACGATCATCACCGAACTTTAAGCGTGCGGACCCTACGGGTTCGAGAACTATGTAGACATGACCGAGACACGTCTCCGGTCAATAACCAATAGCGGAACCTGGATGCTCATATTGGCTCCCACATATTCTACGAAGATCTTTATCGGTCAAACCGCATAACAACATACGTTGTTCCCTTTGTCATCGGTATGTTACTTGCCCGAGATTCGATCATCGGTATCTCAATACCTAGTTCAATCTCGTTACCTGCAAGTCTCTTTACTCGTTCCGTAACACATCATCCCGCAACTAACTCATTAGTTGCAATGCTTGCAAGGCTTATAGTGATGTGCATTACCGAGTGGGCCCAAAGATACCTCTCCGACAATCGGAGTGACAAATCCTAATCTCGAAATACGCCAACCCAACAAGTACCTTCGGAGACACCTTTAGAGCACCTTTATAATCACCCAGTTACATTGTGACGTTTGGTAGCACACAAAGTGTTCCTCCGATAAACGGGAGTTGCATAATCTCATAGTCATAGGAACATGTATAAGTCATGAAGAAAGCAATAGCAACAAACTAAACGATCAAGTGCTATGCTAACAGAATGGGTCAAGTCAATCACATCATTCTCCTAATGATGTGATCCCATTAATCAAATGAAAACTCATGTCTATGGTTAGGAAACATAACCATCTTTGATCAACGAGCTAGTCAAGTAGAGGCATACTAGTGACACTCTGTTTGTCTATGTATTCACACATGTATTATGTTTCTGGTTAATACAATTCTAGCATGAATAATAAACATTTATCATGATATAAGGAAATAAATAATAACTTTATTATTGCCTCTAGGGCATATTTCCTTCAATTAGATGCTAGTTGAGTAGTTGTGAATTCAAGAAATACTTGTTCTAAAGTTTGTGATTCCCGTAGCATGCACGTATGGTGAACCGTTATGTGAAGAAGTCGGAGCATGATTTATTTATTGATTGTCTTCCTTATGAGTGGCGGTCGGGGACGAGCGATGGTATTTTCCTACCAATCTATCCCCCTAGGAGCATGCGCGTAGTACTTGTTTCGATAACTAATAGATTTTTGCAATAAGCATGTGAGTTCATTATGACTAATGTTGAGTCCATGGATTATACGCACTCTCACCCTTCCACCATTGCTAGCCTCTCTAGTACCGCGCAACTTTCGCCGGTACCATACACCCACCATATACCTTCCTCAAAATAGCCACCATACCTACCTATTATGGCATTTCCATAGTCATTCTGAGATATATTGCCATGCAACTTACCACCGTTCTGTTTGTTATGACACGTTTCATCATTGTCATATTGCTTTGCATGATCATGTAGTTGACATCGTATTTGTGGCAAAGCCACCTTTATAATTCTTTCATACATGTCACTCTTGATTCATTGCATATCCCGGTACACTGCCGGAGGAATTCACATAGAGTCATATTTTGTTCTAGTATCGAGTTGTAATCTTTGAGTTGTAAGTAACTGAAAGTGTGATGGTCATCATTATTAGAGCATTGTCCCATGTGAGGAAAGGATGATGGAGACTATGATTCCCCCACAAGTCGGGATGAGACTCCGGACGAAAAGAAAAGAGGCTATAAAAAAGAGAAAAGGCCCAAATAAAAAGAAAAAAATGAGAGAAAAAGAGAGAAGGGAGAATGTTACTATCCTTTTACCACACTTGTGCTTCAAAGTAGCACCATGATCTTCATGATAGAGAGTCTCTTATGTTGTCACTTTCATATACTAGTGGGAATTTTACATTATAGAACTTGGCTTGTATATTCCAATGATGGGCTTTCTCAAAATGCCCTAGGTCTTCATGAGCAAGCGAGTTGGATGCACACCCACTTAGTTTCTTTTGTTGAGCTTTCATACACTTATAGCTCTAGTGCATCCGTTGCATGGCAATCCCTACTCGCTCATATTGATATCTATTGATGGGCATCTTCATAGCCCGTTGATACGCCTAGTTGATGTGAGACTATCTTCTCATTTTTGTCTTCTCCACAACCACCATTCTATTCCACCTATAGTGCTATATCCATGGCTCACGCTCATGTATTGCGTGAAGATTGAAAAAATTGAGAACATCAAAAGTATGAAACAATTGCTTGGCTTGTCATCGGGGTTGTGCATGATTAAATACTTTGTGTGATAATGATAGAGCATAGTCAGACTATATGATTTTGTAGGGATTACTTTCTTTGGCCATGTTATTTTAAGAAGACATGATTGCTTTGTTAGTATGCTTGAAGTATTATTATTTTTATATCAATATTAAACTTTTGTCTTGAATTTTTTGGATCTGAACATTCATGCCACAATAAAGAAAATTACATTGAGAATTATGCTAGGTAGCATTCCACATCAAAAATTCTGTTTTTATCATTTACCTACTCGAGGACGAGCAGGAATTAAGCTTGGGGATGCTTGATACGTATCCAATATATCTATAATTTTTTACTGTTCCATGCTATTATATTATCTATTTTGGATGTTTAATGGGATTTAATATGCACTTTTATATTATTTTGGGGACTATCCTACTAACCAAAGGCCCAGTGCAAATTGCTGTTTTTTTTGCCTATTTCAGTGTTTCGCAGAAAAGGAATATCAAACGGAATCCAAACGGAATGAAACCTTCGGGAGAGTTATTTTTGGAACAAACGTGATCCAAGAGACTTGGAGTGGATGTCAAGAAAGAAGCGAGGAGACCACGAGGTAGGAGGGCACGCCCATGGGGGATAGGCGCGCCCCCACCCTCGTGGGCCCCTCGCAGCCCCACCGACCTACTTCTTCCTCCTATATATACCCATATACCCTGAAAACATCCAGGAGCACCACGAAACCCTATTTCCACCGCCACAACCTTCTGTACCCGTGAGATCCCATCTTGGGGCCTTTTCCGGCGCTCCGCCGGAGGGGGAATCGATCACGGAGGGCTTCTACATCAACACCATAGCCTCTCCAATGATGTGTGAGTAGTTTACTGCAGACCTTCGGGTCCACAGTTATTAGCTAGATGGCTTCTTCTCTCTCTTTGGATCCCAATACAAAGTTCTCCTCGATTCTCTTGGAGATCTATTCGATGTAATTCTTTTTGCGGTGTGTTTGTCGAGATCCTATGAATTGTGGGTTTATGATCAAGATTATCTATGAACAATATTTGATTCTTCTTTGAAATCTTCTATGCATGATTTAATATCTTTGCAAGTCTCTTCGAATTATCAGTTTGGTTTGGCCTACTAGATTGATTTTTCTTGCAATCGGAGAAGTGCTTAGCTTTGGGTTCAATCTTGCGGTGTCCTTTCCCAGTGATAGCAGGGGGAGCAAGGCACGTATTGTATTGTTTCCATCGAGGGTAAAAAGATGGGATTTATATCATATTGCTTGAGTTTATCCCTCTACATCATGTCATCTTGCCTAATGTGTTACTCTGTTCTTATGAACTTAATACTCTAGATGCATGCTGGATAGCAGTCGATGTGTGGAGTAATAGTAGTAGATGCAGAATCGTTTCGGTCTACTTGTTGCAGACGTGATGCCTATATACATGATCATGCCTAGATATTCTCATAATTATGCGCTTTTCTATCAATTGCTCGACAGTAATTTGTTCACCCACCATAGAATTTGCTATCTTGAGGGAAGCCACTAGTGAAACCTATGGCTCCCCGGGTATGTTCTCCATTATATTATTCTCCCGTCAACAAGCTATTTTTATCGCCGTTTATTTGCAATCTTTATTTTCTAATCTATACAACAAAAATACCAAAAATATTTATCTTATTATCTCTATCATATCTCACTTTCGTAAGTGACCATGAAGGGATTGACAACCCCTTTAACGCGTTGGTTGTGAGGTTCTTGTTTGTTTGTGCAGGTACGAGGGACTTGCGTGTAGTCTCCTACTAGATTGATACCTTGGTTCTCAAAAACTGAGGGAAATACTTACGCTACTTTGTTGCATCACCATTTCCTCTTCAAGGTAAAACCAACGCATGCTCAAGAGGTAGCAGGCACATGCCATTTCCTCGGACGATCTTTGGTATGTTGGTCCTCGAAGAAACATAACTGCGTATCACTCTCTATTGTTGAAGCTGAGTATATTGTTGCTGGTTCGTGTTGTGCTCAATTACTATGGATGAAGCAAACCCTCAAGGACTACGGCATCATTGTGAAGAATGTGCCACTCTATTGTGACAATGAGAGTGCCATCAAGATTGCTCATAATCTAGTTCAGCACTCGAAGACAAAGCACATTCAGATTCATCATCATTTTCTTCGTGATCATGTGTTGAAGGACGACATCTCTATCGAGCACGTGAAGACTGAAGAACAACTAGACGATGTCTTCACAAAGCACTTGGATGAGAAGAGATTTAGCAAGTTGCGATGTGAGCTAAATATCTTAGAATCGTCGAATGTCCTTTGAGAAGGATACACATCCTAACACTTATGCAAAATTGATGACTTAGATGTGCAACACATGAAGTAACGTTTTTCTTCAATCAATGAAGACTAACCCTCTAAGTGTGAAGATATTGACGAAGAATTTGATTCTCAGAGCCCTACGACAATTGTACGCAGCATCTGAAATCATCATTCTTATACAGTGGATCACACCACCAACAAAAGTTGAAAATCTTCCATTTGAGTATTTCTTCAATTTGAAATTCCTCAGTTGTTCAAATTCTTCAACTTTGCATTGTCTTCGCTCTTTCCGTCGTTGTTCTTCATTGACTATATATATATATATATATGTGTGTGTGTGTGTGTGTGTGTGTGTGTGTGTGTGTGTGTGTGTGTGTGTGTGTGTGTGTGTGTGTGAGAGAGTTTTAGTCCTCTACAACATTCACTTATTGCTAAATCTTCAAGTTGCCTTTTCTGCTAAGTGAATGTGATCGGACCCTTCCCCCTCTATGCTAAACTCAACCCAGTCTGTTCACAAATTCTTCATGTGCGTTCTATTTGAAACACTTTCAAAGTCTGCACTGTGTCCTTGTTAGTTAAAGAAATTGCGAACGAAAATTGAAATTTTCTTATCTAAATTTCTGGCTTTTTCTGCCTAAACCGTTCCACATCCCATGATAGGAATTATCTATTCACCCATGATCTCCCACGATTGCCGCCGCTCTGTACGTGGGTGATACATGTCGCTAGGATGAGAAGGGTCAAGGGCACATTCGTCCAATTCCCTCGGACGAGCGGTTTTTCACCTCGGCTATATATACCCCTCACCCACCTCAGAATGCATTTACCCCGCTCAACCTACTTCCCCTTGCTCGAGCTTCCATACCTAGAATCGCTGCTACTTCCATTTTTTTCTGGTGAGTAAGAGCTTCACTGCCTCGATCTCGTCGCCGTCGTACTCACGCCGGCCGCAGATTTCTTCACTCCGCCGCCGCCGTAGCTGTCTTCCTCTGTCAAGTTAGGGCATGGAAGATCTGGACTGACGAACTTCAAATCTACTACTCCCAGTTTGTCGTGTTCTTCGTCAAGGGTAATTAAAACTTACTTTTACTGCCCTTGTTGATTCTGATGTTTTCTGCAAAATCTTCAAAAGGTGTTTATTCTTCAACTTCCACACTTTAAACACCTCACATAAGCCTGTTCTTGATCTATTTCTCTTAAGCAACATTTTTCTTCAAGATTTCTCAATTGTGTGGATTTTCAATCTATACAACTCTGGAACCTAAGTCAAAAAGCGCTTAGTGAAATTCCTCAAGAAGCCACTGGTCAAATTCCTCAAACTTGTTCTTTTCGCAAAAACTTTTGAGAATGCATATGACCTCTCCAAATTCTTCGCACCTATACTATGTTCACAGGTACTCATGTCCGCTGCTGAATCTCTAGGTTCTCATCAACTTAACTCATTTGCAGCGTTCCTCGAAGAAAAATTGCATACCTCTTCAGAGAACTCAATTGTTCATAATCCTTAGCTGAAGAATATGGCAGATGGCAAGAAACCTCAGCAGGGAGGCAAGAAACTGGAAGTCAACACAGCATTTGAGATCCCTGATGACATTTATGAAGAATATTGTACTCCTGATGAAGCCAGACATGGCAAGGAGAACAAGAATCAACGCAAGGTGCACATACAGAGGATTGAACAAACATGGGCACGGGAATGGAGGGAGTACAGATATGTCACTCCAAAGTACATGAATAAATTCGCTCTTCACCCTCCTTGCCCAAGACCTCCACTGACACCTGGCCAAATTGTTGATCCCACCAGCCTCAAGCACGGTGAGGACTATCCTAACGAATGGGCTAAACGGCAAGCGAAACTGGCCAAATTAGCTAAGGAAGCAGTGAGGAAATTTAATGAAGACTCTGCTATTGATGCTGCTGAGGCCTCTGCTAGCAAGCCCAGGAAGTCGATGCAAAAGAAGGCTGCTCGCAAACCACCAAGCTCCTCATCAATGCCCTCACGGCCAAGCTCATCTATGCCCTCAAGGCAAATTCCTCAAGCTACCCAAGTTCCTCAAGTTGCAAAAACCTCAGCTCCTCCGACAAAATCCTCAGCACCTGTGCATCTCGCCTCGTGTCAAAGGACCACAGGCATCTCAATTGCCTCAGGAGCCTCTGCAAGTTCTTTAGCTCCTCCGCAATCCTCAACAGGCCCCACTTTGCTGAAGACCAAGGCTACTGTTGGACGAGGCTCTAGACCAAGTCCTCACAAGAAGCAGGTTGCCTTTCATGTATCGTCCAGTGAAGACGAAGCTGGTGATGAAGAACTTGAAGAAATCATCAGAGACAGACAACACCGGGCCGCTAGAGCCAAAGGAAGTGAAGTGCCTCTTCTGCTAGATCCCAAGTTGATCCTTGAGTACATTGATCTCTGGCATAAGGACCCCAACTCTCCTATGCCTGATTTCAAACTCACTCCTGGCCAAAGTCACATGCTGACCACCTTCATAGGCGAAGAAAAATGGAAATTTGAGAAGGCCAGGCAGTTGAATAAAGCTCAATACAAGAAGGAGCATTTCCTGAAGAAGAACATTGTCAAAATGACAACTGATGAACTTCTGGCTATACAAACTGATATCAAAGGACTAAGTGGTGAATTCAACGTCTACCGTACAGATTGACTTGGAGCCAAAGTCAGATTTGTGAAACTGGCTAAAGGATTCACCTCAAATGTTGCTGCCCCAACGCAACATGAAGCTCCTCAGGCTGAAGCATCTGCTCAGCGCATTGAAGAACATGCCAGCACCGCTAATGAAAATCAGGCTGCTGATGAAACTGCAAGTACCAGGGCTGATGAAGATATTCCAGCCATTGATGAGATTGCCAGGGCAACCACTAGTGTTGCGCTTGAAGAAAATGAACCAATTTCCTCTGCTCCTCCTGCACCAAAGCCAAGCCAGGTTCTTCCTTCTGCAACAGAAGCGAAGAAAACTAAACCTGCGGAGCGAGCAGCAGTGAAGAAAAGGAAAGCATATGCTACCTCAAAATCTTCAGCTCCAAAGAAGATGAAGACATTGAAAAGCTCTTTTGACAATCCCATCGATGTTATTCCTGTCTCAAGAATGCCATCAAAGAAGATTGTTCCCTTTGGTGAGGATTATGAGATCCCAAGCGGATCAGATGAAGAAGATCCTTCTGCTGCTTCGTCGGAGCAGTTGGATGAGGAAATTGAAGTGGATAACATCCCTTCCACTCCATTGGTATCATCGCCCATGCCTCAGTTCACAACTGAAGAGGCGGGCGTTGAGGAAATTGATAAAGAAGAAGAACATGTGGACATTGGGTGCTCCACTCCAGTTCTGAATGATGACTATTGGGAAAGTCAGCACCCCAATTCACCACTGTTCACCCCACTGCAACAGATTCCTCAGTCCCCAATTCAGACTGAAGAAGTACCAATGGGCTCTAATGAACCTCAAGCTTCTCTTCTTACAATACCTGAAGAAATTCCAGCCACTAGTGCTGATGCTCATGCTGCTGAAGAAGTGGAGACCCAGGCTTCCACTGAAAATGTTGGTTCTGAAATTTCTCAACCTGTGGCTCCTACGACTGTGATTCCTGAGGCTGTGAAGACATTGGCTGATACTCCTCGGCCCAAGCCAAAGAATCCCTTCTCAAAGAAACTGAAGTTCAAAGTTGATGACTTCTTTCATGAGCATGTGTTCTTGACTGACTACACCCCTTATGACTCTGCTCATCTTCGAAGGAAGCGTTTATGGACAGCAAGCCAGATGAATTTCTATTCCTCTCTGCTTTTCGACAAAGACAAGATCTTCGACCATGAGCATATTCCTCATGTTGACATGGAATTGTTGCCTTGCTTCACCCCAGTCCTTAGTGTTCTTGATGATGCTGGGCTACTCAACTTCTTCACCAATATCGTTGACTGGAATGAAGAGCTAATTCTTTAGTTCTATGCTATGTTGCACATCACCGACAATGCTGAAGATGTGAACTCTTGGGTGTTGGACTGGATGACACAGAACACTCACTTCAAAGCACCGGCCTCTGAATTGCTTCATGCCCTGCCTGTCAGTCCTCCCCTTGAAGGTGCGCGGCTCATCTACCATGAACCTGAGTTATCTGATCATTACATGCAAGTGTTGATGAAGCCACTGAAGCCTGCCCAAGCCCCAAGAACCAAATTCCTCGTGAAGGAATTTCTCTATGTGCCCAGAACAATTTATAGAATTTTGACCAAGACCCTCAGTCCTATCAAGGGCCACGACTCTAATGAAGAAGAGGTCGTTGGCATCATGAAGAATCCACTATTCAATACCATCCATGGAGTTCCTCTCAACTACCATGATTTCTTCATGAGGACTTTAGAAAATGCCGCTCTATCGCCTTTTGAGTTGAAGCCTTATGCTCCTTGGATTATGAGATTCCTTAGACCAAGGTCCTCAATCAACTACAAGGCTGACTTTCAAAACCATCTCAGCTACTTGCCGCCCATTGAAGTCTTCAAACGACTTATTTCCTCATCTAATGAGAAGGGCAAGTTTGCTACTATCGATGAAGGCATTCGTCCATTGGATGGACAATTTCGCAAAGCTGCATCCTACTCCACCAATGATGACTCTGCCACTCATGACTGTGTCGTCAATGCTTCAAAGCAAAATCCTCAAGGCACAACTCCAAGGGTGATGACTGATCGTGAGCTTCTCCTCAGTCTTCATCAGAAGGTCAATCGCAACCATAAATGGGCCAAGCGTCAGTTTGGTTCAATTCTTCAGAACATGACCATCACTCAGAATTCAGTGAAGAAGAACCATTACTACCTCCATGAAGTATTTGATTGCACCTGGGCTATTCTGTCTCATCTCTACGGTGAAGATGACCTTAAGAAAATGGGCTTCAAGCGGGACTTTGACTGGTCTCAGCCACCTTCGAAGAAATTCAAGAAGGTTAAAGTTCCTCACTTGGTGGCCAGCTCTTATTCTTCATCGCGCGAGATTGATGAAAATGAAGACTTGGACGACACTACGGCAGGCCCTACTTCAACAACCGACCCCAACAATGCTGGCGCTCCTCCATCGACTTCGTGATGATATTCTTCAGAGGCGTTAGTCCTCAATTTTTGTCCCTTTTGGTCATTCAATGACAAAGGGGGAGAAATTTGAGTTGGTCTTCAAGCGGGTCTATATATGGGCGTTTTTTCTAAGTTACAAATCTCGTTCTTCTGAAGATTTGTTGGATCGAGTGGTAAACTTAAACCCGATGGTGGTCTGATACTTTTGCTATGTTCTTCTGCATGCTATTTCCTCATATATATGTTAATGCACGCATGCTGAATTACATCAGTCACCATATTTCATCATGCATTTCAAATTCTTCATATCATATGTTAAATGCGTGTATGAATTACAAGATATAGGGGGAGATCTCCATGGTTCCACTCTTCAATGTGCATTGCTTCTCAAAAGCAAATTCTTCACATATGCACATCTTTAGGGGGAGTTCTTCTATATCTTGCAATCAAATTCCTCAATATCAGTATTTACATTTCATATGTTTATCCCCATTGAAAACTTAACCTATATTGTCATCAATCACCAAAAAGGGGGAGATTGTAAGCGCATCTGGTGCCCCTTAGTGATTTTGGTGTATTGAAGACTTACAGGCTAAGGACTAATGCGTTTGTGAGTGTACACAGGTCTATCTATGAGGAGTTTGATATTTACAAAGAAAGTCGACCCCTAAAAATGAATGTCTTCAACTGAAGACTTTGGCTTTCTGAAGACTTTGAAAGTGAAGAAATTGGTGTGACCATGAAGACTTGATATTCATGCGAGGAACATGAAGCGTGAAGACTTTTGTTTTGGTAGTTTCATTTTCTCTTTCTTGAGTCATAGAAAACACCATACTGTTAAAGGGGGTCAAGGTAAAATGAAGGAAAAGTTTCCAGGTGATGCTCAACTCAAAATCCTACACCTACCAATCCCTTCGAGTGAAGCCATTGGAAATCTCATATAGTTCAATCAATTTCTTCAGTAACAGAGACAAAGATCTTCTGGTCTCTGAGGAATTTGTTCTAACTGAGGAGTTAGGAATTCGCCAATGCGGATTGCCTACAAGTGTGGAACATGATAGCCCTGAGGAATTTGAACCTCAAATTACCGACCGTTGTTGTGCTATGCGCTAGCTGTCCCAAAATATCTACCCACCTAACGATCATATCATTGAAGGGCATTTATGTCTTATCATGTCGGGTTGCTCCCTAGGCTATAAATAGCCGCCCCCTACAACCACTAGCTGGTTGGCTACTCTGCGAGAAATTGACACTTGTCATTGAGAGCATCCCATCTCCGAGGACTTTGAGCGAAAATCATCAAGTGAGGAAAAATCCAAAACCCCAAACCAAACACCTACAAACCCAAAGTGATTGAGCATCACTGGAGAGATTGTTCCTGTGTGGAACCGACGCTTGTTACCTTTGAGGACTGTGCATCCTCCAGACGGTTAGGCGTCATGGTCTAGAGCATCCAAGAGGAAATTGTGGATCGCCGGGTGACCGAGTTTGTGAAGGTTTGGAAGTCACCTGAAGACTTACCACGAGTGATTGGGTGAGGTCTATGTGACCTTAGCTCAAGGAGAATACGGTAACGACTATGTGTTCGGGACTGTGTGTCCTCGGGTTTAAATACCTAGCCGCTCCAACCAGACATACGACTATCACAGTAGTTGGAACTGGTCTACCAAATCATTATCTTCACCGAGCTAACTGGTTCTATTTCCTAAACCCTTTCATTTCATCATTACTGTGTTGTCGTTCTTGATCGTTATTGTTTGAAGACTTTGATTGAAGATTTTCTCAATTTCTTCAGTCAGTTTGTCCTCAGCCTGCTTATCCTGTGTTTACGCTACTTGTACTCTATGCTTGTTTTCATTTCTTCATGATGACTGTGCTACTACTCTGTTATGCCTGCATCTGAGTACTTATTCCGCTGCTAAGTAGTTCCTTGCTTAGGAATTTCCTCACCCTGAAATTTCTTAGTGACGAATTTGTAAAAATTGCCTATTCACCCCCCTCTAGTCGATATAACGCACTTTCAGGACTCCGGCAAAGCCCCCATGTTTGTCTCTAGGATACCTGAATTCATACATTCAAACTGTTAAGCGGATATATACAGGTCCCTGTTGGATAGCAAAAGTGATCCGGACACCGCAGTCCAGGCATATAGTGGAGGTTTGAGGGTTGGAGATGCCCTAAGTCCAAAAAAGTGATTGCGGTGTGTTAAAAAATGCCCCTTCTAGCTAGAAATATTAGCCTTAATTATGCCTGCCTAAGACATCTCGATCAACGCAATCTGAGAGGGAGGATATTCCGTCTGCAAGAGTTCTCAACCGCCACCATGACTTGTCGCCGTTGGCCACCCTCAGGCCATGGCATCGCTTCCCATGCCACCATCCGTGACCTCTCCAGGAGTTTGTCGGCTCGAAACCTCTATGTGAGGCTGCACTACCGCCACTACCTCTCTTCTCCAGACCCGCATTGTGCATCCTTCGGGCAGAGACACATCTTCTGGCCTCCAATACGCCATCGCTCGGCCACCCCTAACTCAACATCGATAACCAAGCTCGACCACGAGCTCATCCATAGCTGCAGTGCCCTTGACATCATTGTATAACGAGCATAGCGGTGGCGAGCTCTCGAGCAACACCTGGGATAGCCAGCATGGGTCTCACTCTCCCGTCGTCAGCACGTGTCGTGTTTCCTGTCTACCTTTCACCCTGATGACGTGCCCAACTTGTCTCAGCTTTAGTTTGTCAATTACAGATAGACCATGCAGTAATTTTCCTTATTTTTCCTTATATTTTTCAGTTTTATGCATCAATTTCTATTCGGTAGGTCAAATTGATAGATGAGCATGCTTGTTCAAGAGTTCTTCGAGGACTCATAGTCGAAGCAATAGAAAGAGGAAGATGATGATGGTTTTCAAATGGCCATGGTGATGATAATGGAGGAACTAAAATGCCAGAGCACGTTCTCAGCTGGGGCATAGATACATTTGTCGCAATAGGATAGATGGCCATGCCAAGAAACGGAGGGATTATTTTGTCGACAATGCGGTGTATCCCGATAACCTACTCATGCAATGTTTCATAGTTCACGGGAGCTCTTTATGTTGAATTTGTGTCGGATATTGTGTACAAGTAGGGTTACATTTAGAGTTGGTGTTGTACTAGTGTTGGACAAATGTAGCATGGTATTGCATGCAAAATTGTGGTGTAATCATCAAAGAAGGGAGATGAAATAATCTCGCAGAGAAAAATGCTAATAGTCAAATACATCATCAATCTACCACAAACACAAGTTGTACACCGTAACCCTAGTTATTAAGAACTATATATACTACAATGCTGAAAAATGAATGACGATACAAAATCATGCATTAGAAGCATGCAATTGAGGCAGTTTTGTCCCCGCGTAGTAAAACCACATGTAATATCCCAATGGAGGCGGTTATTATTGTTATCGAAAATACTGGAGGCGGTTAAAAATATGAAACCGCCTTTAGTAGAAGGTTTAAGTGGTTACTTTTCTAAACGACTTCTAGGTTGTCCACGTTGCAGGCGGTTAAAAACCCCTAGCACTGCCACCACCATGTTCACCTCCCCAAGCGTGTAGGATCCTGAGTGCGACTTCATGGTGGACTGTCATCGGAGACTAAACTTGCCATCAAAAAAATCTGAGGACAGAATTGCTTCCTGCTACATTTGTATCTCTTATTAGGGTCCTAAAAAATTCTCATAAAACTGGTTTTATGGTATGACCATAAAATCTAGGAGAAGTAGTCTGAGAGCTACTTTTGTCAGTTCCCCTAAACTTCTTACTCTAAGTCTATTTTTATTTTATTTTAAATTAAACCAAAATAGATAATGCCCTAGGACCCGCCAGTCAGTGAGACATGTGACAGTCGTCAGCGAGTGGTGACTCGAGGCGGCAGGCGACGGTGCCGACACGGGACGGCTGCCTACAAGGGACGGTGCGGGCAGCGGCGTTCCGACGAGGTTTCAACAGGGCGGGTTGTGAAGTTTCAGGCCATTACTACCCCGTGGAAACTTTACGGGAAGTTGGTGGAAGAAAGGGCCAATTTTACTGGGTCCTTGAAGTTATGGCCATTTTACAGGAACTATTAATTTTTTGCTCAAACTTCCCGTAAACGACGGTTAGTTTAGAGGGAAGTTGTCGGAGATGCTCTTGCAGAACAAACTTCTAATTTTGCGGTGAGTGACATACTTTTCCATGTACTGTACATACATATAGATAGTTACTTTGATGGCAATTTTTAGTATATATTGATGGTACCTCCACATAATTTAGGATGACAACTTTTTATCAGGTTAGGTTTGCTTCATAACATGTCAATTTTTAGTTGAAAGAATATGGGAATCAAGATTATTTTTCCAGATTTTTTTTAAATTCATAATATATTACTAGATTCTGGCTGTAGGAGCTATAACGGGTCTGTCCCGTTTTGGCCTCGAGATCATCACTTCATCAGGCACGTTAGCTTGCTCGCTAGGATCACTAACATTTGCTCACTGCATCGCGCAGAGCTGTTTGTGCGTCGCGTGCTTGCTTTGGATCGCTGGATGATTGATGCCAGCTGCCGTTCACGGAAAAAAAACATTACTGGGCTGACGTTCGCTCTTATGAGTATTAAAAAACTAAACCTCACATGGAATTTGAATTACAAAATTATTCACAACTAGTTATCTTCACATAATTAGATTAGGGATGCAGGCAGACAACGTCCGCATCTATATATTGGTGCATGTTTTAATTATGCTGCCTATGCATGAATGCGGCCCCCTTGCATGGTTAAATTAGATGCTACTAGCAAAAGGACCGTGCGTTGCAACGGGTAACAAAATTGTGGCCATCAAATAAAGCCATCGAGAACATAATATCTATCATGATTATAGATGTGTACAAAAGAACCCGTGGAGACTCGGCGTCCGATGTGTGGAGATGAACTCGCGCAGGAGGAGGACTATGTCTGGCGTCATGATGACATCAATGGCAGAGAAGTCTGGCAAGGTCTGTGCGTTAGTGTCGCTCTGAAGATTGCAGCGGAAGATGGTGGCGACGACACATGAGAGTGCGGCGGACCGGTTTGCGCTCCAAACCCGGTATGTGGCTGGGTTGGGGCCTTCGACTTTAGATGTTAGGCTTTGATGCAATGTCCGTTTGGTATTAGACTCGGATTATCGGCACACCTTCATCAAGTGGATAGGAGTAGCGACATAGGTTGCTAAGATGGTGGCTTCAGACTACCAGATGTACTACTTTATAAGGTTTTCGTAAATAATTTATGCATGCATCGTCCAGATGCAGAGGCCCAGGGTAATCCTCTTTTAAAAAAAGATATGTACAAAAGGGCCCGTGCCTTGTTAATTCAAACCAAATAAAACTGATTGCCGGTAGCGCTTAAGAATTAGACATGTTAGTTAATTGATACTCTCTCCGTTCCAAATTACTCGATATGGTCACGACGAGTAATTTGAAACGGAGGGAGTATGTTAAATTGATGTACCACATGACACAAGCTTAGAGACCATAATTTATTTTGAAAAAAATAGTTTGAATATAGCAATTGGAACATCAATATTCATCATATAAATACAATATATGACTATGATTTTGTTTGGAATTTTCATTTTAGACATAACAGTACATGAACCATTAAATAAGAAATTGTTTTTCCTGAAATTAATATAAGGCATGTGAATGTTTCGACATAACACATAAACCATTTTAATTTAAATAACAAAATAAACAATTAGTAATATAGGTGGGCTGCTTAGCCATGTAATCTACTATCTGCCTAGAAATGTCGTGCAAATACCTTTTCCACATATCCTGAAATAAAGAATCATCAATAAACTTCAGTATCTTAGATGGAGAATTATGGAGGTTTATTCTACAGCAGAGTACCACCTGAAGTTGAGTAGTGGCTTTAGAGTCATAAATCTATATAACTGGTAGGCTCAATAGTTGGTTAGAAACTCTCTTTTAATTAGAGAAAAGGAATGTAAACTTCTTAAGTTAACATGTGCTATCAGTTAGCATCATGGCCATCTCTGCCTGTGTCCCTCGAACATGCTATGATATAAAGGCTGACAAACACACCAAAGTACACCAAAGTAAATAAATAAACTTTGATGAACACAAAATAAATAATGAGAGCAGAAGTGTTAGGCGCAATCAATCAAAAGCATAAGGGCTGACAAACACACCAAAGGACCAATCTTTAACAAGCAAAATCCAATCTCTCCGTCACATTCTTAGGGGGTTATGTCTATCGGCTCAGACCGGGTCTCACCGATGGCGACATGGCCCTCCCTAGGGAGAAGCACTCATCCACGTCGTTCAGGCCATCCAAGGCTATTGTGGTCAGAGCTGCACCTACGCACCTAGGAACTGACATTGCCTCCTTTGCATTATATACACCTTTTAGTTTCCACATCTGCTGCAGAAAAAACATGAGACCTTTTAGAGTACATCAAGTCTATTTGGATCGTCCATTTATGTGGTTGAAGGGCCCAGATGAGCCAATACTACAGTAGATTTTCGGTAGTATATTAGTTAGTTAGGGGCATTATAGGCAGTTCATTGTTTATTTATCTGTTTATATCAATCTC
>NC_041382.1:163716786-163721181 GCF_002162155.2 Triticum dicoccoides
AACTTGTATCATGTCATAATTTTATGTTACATATTTATAAATCTTAGACAAATTATACTATCCCGCAGCAATTAAACACACATTAGCACAAAACCCCCTCGTTCCTAGTAATGTTGTCAGGTTTTTGACCATTGGCTTATCCCCTCCCCGTCCTATCCCGCAGCAAAATAGCCATGGCGGCGACGCCGTTGCGCCCCACGCTGGAGGGCTGCCCCGGCGCGGCGCCACAGCTGGCGCTGCCAAAAGCAGAGGCGCGTCCATGCACCGCGCCGGCATCCCTCGGCAAGGACGGCTCCAGCCACGAGGCGGCCACAACCAGCGCTCACATTGAAGCTCCCCTCAGCGGGGAGGGCTCGCGAGGTGAGGCGACTACAGCAGGCTGGGCTCATAGCTATTGCGGCGCAGGCGCTGAAGCTCATCTCGAGCTGGGGTCCCAACGCTCGTGCTGCAATTTTCGTGTAAATCCCGTGTAGGTAGTATCTGATTCAGAGTGAAGTTGTAGCTCCTCCTAATTCTTGATGTATAGAATTTTCTCAGTGACTTTTTAGCTCGCGAGGTGAGTCAGTCACGGCCTGCAGGGGGTGAGCCGCCGCCGACGGCGGCCCCATCGGCCATTGCGATCAGCGAAACACAAATCATGGTGCCAGAAAGACAGGTGGAGGGAGAGTCGCAGCCGATGGGGAACCCATCGAGGCCGGTGGAGGGCAAGTCGCTGCTGACGGAGGTCTCATTGCAGCCGGCGTAAGGCAAGGGCTAGCCGGCGGTTGAGGCTCCATCGTGACCAATGACAGGATTGAAGACGAATCCATCTCACGAACACTCAGGGACTATGGCCCTAGTTGGTGAATAGGAGAGGGGGTTTTGTGCTAATGTGTGTTTAATTGCCGGTGGAGCTCCACTTTTGAGCAGATGCCGTTCCCTACAGATCCAACGAGGTGGGATCAAAGTTTTCAGATTTTCACTGAAATCAAGTTTTCACTTGATACGTTGCCATATATTGTTACATGAGGGTTGTTGGTCCTTGTCTTTCCCTGGTCAAGCACTTATCTCATCCAAGTGCCCTCCCGTAACGAGCAGTAGGATTACTCCCCGTGAATCTTTTCGGGAGGAACTAAGAGCATCTCCAACAGGCGCCGAACGCGCCGCGCGCAAAAAACAGCTTTGCCGCGTGTCCATCGCCTGATTTGGCACGGCGCGCAGCGCTGACTCCAGCAGCCGCGCTAAGATACAGCGCGCGCGCGCCGCTCCAGCAGCGCGCGAAAATGCAGCACGCGCGCTCATTTTTACAACATTTTCGAAAGTATAGATAAATATTAAGATAATAAAAAACGATAAATTGCATAGATAAAAAATGATACAAAGGTATTTTACATCGATGCAACTAGATAGATAGTTCGAAAGCATAGATAGATAGAACTACGGTGCAACTAGATAGAAACTACTACGGCATACATAGATAGAAACTACTCCAAGTTGCTACCATCATCACCATCCTCGTCGGTGTTGTCCGAGGTATCGAGCCATATGTCGTCCCAATGTTCATCGTCTGACGTGAAGATCGACCTCCCACCTGCTTCAACGATATCGCACTGCGCATTCGCCAATGCCTTCCGCCGACGCCGGTCCGCCCGCTCCGCGCGGCGCCTTGCCGTCCTCTCCGCCCAGTAGGCACGCTCGTCGGCGACGTCCTCCAGGTGGCGACGGCGCCACTCCGCCATGGCTCAGTCGTCCTCCTCGGCGATGAGGAGGCGGCGGCAGCGCCGAGCGTGGTTGGCACGGTCCATGTCAGTGATGAGACGCGGCGGAGGGGCGACGCGCTGCGCCTGCTCGCGCGTGAAGACATCCCGGAAGTTCATCTGCGACCGGGGCCTATTCAAGCGCCACGCCGCCACGTACGCGCTCCGGAACGACCCGAGGCCGAGCCGGACGTCGCCGGACCGGATCTCGGCGGAGTACCAGCCTTTGGGGCGCTCGCGGACGCCGCAGTAGCCCGAAGAACCCCGGCGGCGCGGCGGCATGGTGGCGCGATGGTGACGCGGAAAGCGGCGAGGTGGCGAAGCGGCGAGGTTGCGAGGGGAGGGCGCGTGGTTGTGTCTGTGCGCGTGGCGAGCGCGGCATTTTATAGGCGCGCGCGAAGCGGCGCGCCAAATCTACCGCGCCGCGTGCCGCTTTCTCCCGCGCGCGCGCAAGCGCTTCCCGCGCGCGATAAGTTCCCGCCACCGCTGGAGTGCGCGGAACCAGCCGGCGCGCGCTAAAACCAAATTTTATCGCGCGGGCGCATTTTTTGCCGCACCTGTTGAAGATGCTCTAAACACCGATGCTTGCCGCGTGTTCTTGTATGGTGTGGCCTGAGGTGAGGAGTAGTTGAAGTCGATTTCGAGCATATATCGCAGTGACACCGCGGGCTCCTGGTTCAGGGCCACACACTAGCATGGCGTCAATCTCCAGCTTGATTCGCCCTGTCGTCTACTCGTCCATCAGCTCGATGAGGCTCAACGCTTTCATACAAAACGGTTCCTTCTCATTACCGTCGTCCATGTCCAGCCGGCCATGAAGCGTCTCCATGTCAGCAGAGAACACATGAGCCGTGCGGGCTGAAGCTTAGTACATTACCAGGGAAGAACTGAATGTTAGCGCAAGAAATTTATGTCTTCCAAAGAATGCAGAACGAAACGCGACACAAATACACAAGGACAAGTGGGTTGATTGAGATCCTCGAGAAACTAGCACGCATGCGAACCACACGGCGTCGGGTGTGATGGGATTAATTTAGTTAATTAGATTATCACCATTAAAGAACAAATCTACCTCTAATAAGGAATTACCAATATATCCTAAAGAAAAAATTTAACCGATCCATAATGACCATTGGATCAACTAAATACTATCCATTATTTTGGGTAGTATGATGTACCGTAAAAAGTCTCAAAAACATATCACTGTCAGTATTTGAGTATTTTCAGAAGTTACTGCCAAGAGCACACACTCAAAACAGTTAGAGCAATCTTCCCAGATAACTTTAGACATGGGAAAAAGGTTGAGTTTATTGAAATGATGTGGATAATTATATGATTTGGTACAGAGGTGTTAGCTTATCTATGCTTTTATAAGATGTGGCCGAGAATAGTGAATAGCAACACCTAAAGGACTATAATATCATCTAGCTTGGCATGCTCATGTAAACTAAATGCAGCCAACATAATAGTACTTTTGGTATATCTGAATTGAGTACATAAAAAATGGAGAACCATACGGTTTGATTTCTTATATTTCGTTTCAGAAAATAGCAGAATCTGTTTTTAAAACTAACAGTTAGAATGCTCCTTATAAAATCAGAATGTGCCTTTTAACATTTAAGCTCTAGGCTTGGTGTAGAAACTCAAATCGATCTAAGAATGCAAGAGCAACTGAACTTGATCTTAACAACAACAAGTGTTGTCTGAACCAACTGTACATGATTTCTATGAAACAAATAAAGGCTCTTATATTAGGATAATCCTCCTACTATAACAATTTGATTTACTTCACTTGACAAACAAAGCACCTACCTATGATTTGGTCTGGTAGGCATGAAAGCTACAGTAACAATTAATAATTTCTGTAGAATAAATATTTTCTATATATACATACTCGGCAGAACCGAGTAAAGGGCATAGACAAAAAGAACAGAAACAAGAGCTTCTGTATCACCACAACAGTAAGTGTACTTTTAAGCTCACTTGTCAAGCTATAAGCTACCAAACTTCACTAACTCTGCGACTTTAAAACATCAAAATTAGGGGGTTAAAAAAACATGAAATCACCAGCTCACGCCCCAAGGAAAAGGACCTCTGAAAGTCTGAAGTGTGTTCACTGTGTTCTAGCAGGAAGCACATAAAATATATTTGGTATTATATATGAAGCAATTGTAATCTGGAGCACTGATTTTTTGTACAAAACATCTACTTACTGACACCAAACGAACTAAAAGATCAGCCCATCTCAAATATTTTCAATCACTGAAAACTATCTACACAGATATTAATCTTTCAGACCAGACCAAGGAGAACGGTACTTTAGGATTGTAAACGAAAATTTTACAGAATAATTTGGCAAAAGCTGATACATACCTCTGGTGTAGCACGTCCGGATGGCAGATGTTCTTCCGGCTCAGGTGTAGCACGCTGTGGCGGCGGATGTTCTTTCGGCGAACTCGGCGGAGGCGACAATATTGGACGGACTCTTTAAAGCTGCGATGTGATGCGATAATGGAGATTCCGGTCGAGGGCTCCTTCTTATGGCAGCAAGTCAATCTGAAATCCGGGCCGGGCATGCCATGGATTCAGGCTATTTCATGTCACCGAGAAAGCCTCTTTGGGTCACAATGCACTAAAATTAACCTGGATTGAAAATTTC